>NW_028277124.1:5673437-5824375 GCF_059951505.1 Python bivittatus | reverse complement strand
AGTTTCCATTATTTAACTAGTAGACTGTCTAATTGTGAGATAATAGAATCTTTGAGATTTTTATTAATAGGTTTGATAGAAAACTTTGTTCATCTTCACAAATACTGAACAGTGGAATTGTTCAGTATTTATAATATATATACACACGCTATATATTATTATATATTACACTATATATTATTAAAGAGTACAATTTACAACAATAAAAACTAATACAAACTAAAAAAAAAGAAAAGAATAAAAAGAAAAAAGAGAAGGTGCAGAAAAAGGAGAAAAAATAGAAAAGAAAGAATAATAAAGGAAAAGAAATATATAAGGAAGTGATTTCCCCCTTTATCACAACAAGTATAAACAATTTTAATAACTTATTGCCTTCTCTTAAAATACAACAAATGATCTCTTCTTCCCATATCCCATCTCTTATCTATAAACAAATCCATAAAGCAGTGTCATTTCAGCCCTGATGTCAGCTAAAGTCCATTAAGGGTTACCAGAGATAACAATATATCTATTTTAACCTTGATCAAATAAACCAACTTTATATTCCTTCCTTTTACTTTTAACAATCTTGATCTTTAGTCCCTTCAAATAATGTCCTAGAACTTGATTTCTTTTCATTTTTTCTTTGTCTCTTCTCACAAAATTCTTTAAAGCTTTAACAAGCCTCTTTTGTAAATCCAATATAGGAAAATTATCCAGGTCATTCACTTGGTTTGTTATTTGTATATCTCTTTTAATTAAGACATCAGCTGGTTTCTTTTGTATGTCCAATGTAACATCTTTTTCCATGTCATTCTTGTAGCCTGTCATTTTTAAATCCACTTTCAAATCAGTCTCAATCACATCAAGTAAAACTTGTTCCTCTTCTATAACATCTTTTAAACACAGTCTATCTATAGAGGCAGACATTATTAAAATTAATTCTGGGTCCATTGTTCAAAAATATCCTTCAATATGCCCAATGTTAAAATATGTTACTTCATTCTGTATTTGTAAGTCAAGTTTGAATGTTCTTCTCCTTTAATTGTAATCTTTAATTCCTTCTAGTTCCCTCTAGTGACCAATTTTTAAAGTCTTACCTTATGTTTTTTCTTAAAGAATTCAAAACAAAAGCATTTTCCCACGGGATAGTTTCTTTATAATTAATTCCAAAATCTTATTTCAAATTTATCTGGACCCTTACCCCATTTGTAACTTTCTAAAATCAAAGTTTTAATCACCTTTTTGCTGTTTATTCCAGAAAAAAAAAAGTCCTTAAACTTGTATTTAAAACTTCTTTTGCTAAAGATTGAAGGAAACTCACCTGATGGTGTCAAACTTGTCGATCCAAAGGTTCCTAATAGCTGAAAAGCAGTTAGCAAGCATTTCTGAAAGTGATTAGAAAAGGAAGTATGTGAAACCAGTGTCCTTTCAAAGGTGCTGACTGCGGTTTGAGCAAGATGGCTATTCCCTCATCTCCCAGAGCTCCAAACTCATCAGAGACTGCTATCTTGTGGTCTTCTTGCGAGAAGCAGCTGTCTGGAACACTTATGAGTGATCTCAAGTCGTCTTCTTGTCCGGAGAGGAATTACAAAGAGCCAGTCTACTTGCTGGCTCTTCATTCCGCTGCGGTTGTCAGCTCTGCTTTTTATGGAGCTGTCTTCAGTTCGCCATTTCTTTCCCAGAAGTCAACAGTGGAATCTATTTCTTCTTGGTTGTATCCTCTTTTTTTGAAATACTGTCTTGTGCACACCCCTCAAAATTTTGCCCTTGGCTAGAAACATGTTATCCTGGCATTACAGTCTCTTTATACAAACTGTCCAGGCATATAAAATCTTATGAAGTGAGAGAATGGAATCAGAACTCCGCAATGGATCTCCTGTGTTCAGACTCACATTCAGATCTTGGGAATGATCTTTGAAAAAAATACATATTTTATAGTGTCTGATGGTAATTGGCTGCAGTCTTTAGTGACAGTGGATTGAGCTTCCCCATATGGATGTGAGGAACCCTGAAAAGGAATGATATATCTGCTTCATTATGCATTTTGTATTCCTAGCAGTTAATCACAAACAACACATGTAATTTCTTCTGTTAATTTTGTGTGACCAGCATTTTTCTTTGCTTTCCTGTCCTGTCCTATATAGCCAGCATCTATCATTCACACTCAGCAAGCCAATTCTTTTTAATTCTTGCAACCCTTTACTGTAGTCTTTCTTTGTAGCCAACCATTTTATGTTTATACTATTAAGACCTCACTTGAATGTACATTCCCAAATACTCGCTGGTATGCATATTTTCCAGACTGTGTATCCAGCATGTCTTCCATACTATCTGAACAGGTTCCGATGTTTTTTCACAGATGCTGCAGCTGGAGAAGAAGCTTGGAGATGAACTCCAGCAAGATGCCAGGGTCATTGCCTGTCGCTTTCCTTTTCCCCATTGGAGGCCAAATCATAGCTTTGGCGAAGGCATTGACACAGTTTGGGCATATGATTCCAAATCGTTTAGAATGAAAAAGGAAAATGATGCAGCAATCGTCAAGGGCATTCTTTCTAGTTAATTAAAACTCCAGGGATAATGCCACGTTGAATTGAGAGTGTGGGTGTTTTATAGATCACATTATTTCTTGTGGCTCTTGGGTTGGTGGGCAAACATTTCAGAAGTTTCTGGAAATATCTTATGTGTAATGCACTATAAGTGTTCAGCGGTGCTTCTGTTATGAAAAACAAACAAATATACGGAAGTCCCCTCCAAATCTATGGTTCAAAACCTTGGGATTATGTGGGATAGCAGTTGATTTTTTAAAAACAAATTACTGAATTGTGATTTACCATTGTAAAAATGCATTGGTAAGAGTATTCAAAATGATATAAATACTTAAATTAAAAATTAAGCATTCTGATACAGTTAATTTTGAATCTTCAACTTTAATATGTTCGGTGCCTTCTGATTAAAGCTATGGTCTGCACCCTTATTCCAAATAAGTCCCTTTATCCCTGTTATATTGTGATGAGTCAAGGAACAAGATTTTAAAATTGACTGCCAGGATGCGGGGCCATAATGAGAAAATCTGTTTTGTGAATTAAAGTGAGGGGCAGTGGAATCCTAAGTTAATAAAAAGCAAAAGAGAATATAAAAATAAATATGTTGTTTTTAAATGAAGATGATTTTTTGATAATACTGTGTTTTATTAAAGTTGTTTAGATACAACCTCCCATTGTCATTGCATTTTTTAGGCAAAAAAGTAGAAGCCAGACAGTAAATTAAAAAAAGGAAGGGGGGGGGCAGATTTTCATGGGAGCCCAAGAGTTTAAGCAAAAGCATCACAGCTTCCATGGAAAAGGGTCAAGATAAGTAAGAATTAAGTAGAGTTTGGTGCTAAGCATCTGTGCAAGTTTGGCAATGGCCAAAGAGACCTATTTCCTGACATTATTCAGCTAAATAAATCCCACTAAAATTATAGGCAGCCATCAGAAATAAGATTACTGAATCTGTTTTGGACACAGGTCATTGTGGATATACAGATAGTACAATTCTTAAAACTTAGGGAGCAATTTTCATTCTTTAAAGGACAACTTTTAATGGCGTAGGTGGGGATGGGGTGAGTGTACAAAACATTTTGTGGATTTATAGGCTAATGATGCAAAGCCTGAGTTCTCTCTCTCTTTTTGAAAGGAACTTTAGGAATACAGTATCCTTTTTTATACATTATGTTAAAACTATTTTAGGACTTATATTGCTTTTTAAAATTTTATATTATTGTTGGTTGCATAGTCAGCTAGATGTTTAGACTGGGTTTGGCATTTTTATCCACCTATTGAGTTCTTCCCAAGGACCTGGGATAGGCAGATGTGATTGTTTGATGGTGTTAAAGTTATCGTCGCAGGATGTAAGCTGTTCCAAGTAAAGCTTTGCAATTGACTGATGATTTTGTCAATGTGACTGATGCTTATTATTATTGTTATTAAAGTTTTCATCTCAACAGGGCAGGAAACCATTACATTTATTTCTACAATTGCGGAGTCAGAAGTGCCACTAGCGGGGAGGAGCAAAGGGTTTGTGGGGCTGCATAAGGCTATGCAACTAACATGAAGAAGCTGTGAAAATCAATGAAAAAAGGCCTTCAAGGATGAAATAGTAGATTCGCTTTATAAGTATGATTGCACTTTCTGCTACCATAAAGTTCTCAAGTAGTATGATGCAATTCCAAGGAAAAGGGAAGAGGAACTCATTCCTTAGAAGATGAACAAATATCTATTTTTACAGAGGGTCATTTCCATAAAGTGAAAAGCTCCTAAGAATGATTAATTTAATAGTGGCATAACTAGGTAGGTATGTGAGGTATGTTGATCTCATGATGTCTTACCTACCAGGCACAAAGAGTTTTATAAGTAAGAAGCTGGTGGGTAATTTCTCCTTCCTCACTACCATCAACTGGAAGGAGCAAAAATATAGCACAGTCACACCCCCAATCTATTGAGGTGATCCAGAAAGAAATTATGGTCAATGGCACTGAATGCCACTGAGAGATCCAAGAGAACTAGGAGCAGCACGTTTCCCCTGTCCAGGTCTTATTTCAGGTCATCCACCAGTGGGACAAATACAATTTCCATTGCATGCCTGGATCTGGCCCCTTTCTGAAATGGCTCTAGATCACCTACTTCCTCTAGAGGGCATTGCACTACCTTTTTTACAACTTTTTCCACAACTTTCCTCAGAAATAGGAGGTTGGATATTGGGTGATATTGTGCCTACTTTTAGGCTAGGAATGTATCTGCCTACTTTCTCCTCTGCTCACACAACTCACTGACGGTCTTGTACTGGGATCTGTTAGTCCAGTATCTGGGAGCACCCCTCTGGGTTTCCCATGTTTGGTAGCCCAAGCCCCTCAGCTGGCTCCCCACCCCCAGGGCTGTCTCTGACTCTCTAGTCCAAGTTTTTGGACTAGAATTTAGGTGATGCAAATTCAAGTCATCCTGCAGTTGTAGAAATGCAGTGGATTACTTTGAGCCAGTCATTTTCCCTCAACCTAACTTATTCCACAGAAGTGTTGTTGTGGGGAAAACTAGGAGGAGGAAGCTCCTATATATGCTATCTTGAGCTCCTGGAGGAAGTTAGGATATAAATCTAAGCAAACAAGTGTGACCACATGTGGAATATTGTGTAAGGTGCTGGTAACCATGCCTCAAAAACGATCTTACAGAGACCTGCAAGTACACACCAAAAAACCATCAAAATAATTAAGCAGTTAAAGCAGAAAAGACTAGCAAATAAGACTTTCTGCTTGAAGAGAAGGCAGACAAGGATAATAAATCTATAAAATTATAAATGCTGTGGAACACGTTGCTTGACAGAAGCTTTTCTTCTGTGTGATACTAGAACTGTGGATAATCTCTTGAACTTAATTGCAAAGGGAGTCAGGAGTTATAAGAGCTTGGCTCATACGTAGTTCTTTTTAAACTATGGAACATCTTGCCACTAGCTATAGAGATGGCTATCCATTTAAATATTTAGAAGAGGGTAAATTAATGGATGGTTGGACTAATGGTCTTATGATTGTATATACTACTGAATCACAGTCAATATATTTTAAGTATCAACTGCTCAGAACAAAAGCATACATGAAAAAGAGGTAACACCCACCAGACCAAGCTTGTGAGGCTCCTGAATGTTTGGCCAATGTGGGACATAGAATGTCATACTAGATTCTGTCCTCATTTGTCAGGATTCTTCTTAAGGCGGAAGCAAGCTTTTCTTATAGAATAATACAATATATTGGCTACACTTTAAACTCTCCTTTAATTAAAGAGACTCTGTTTTAAAATTAAAACGGAACATTTCTGAAAATGTTTTGAACATTCCTTGGAGAAGCAGATCCATTCAATTCATATATGTTGTGTGATTTTGCCATGAATCAGGTACATATGTTGCATATCTATCATTCTATTCTCTTTTGGGGCAAGCTACATTCTGCAGAGTGTGGAAAAGGAGTAAGAAATAGTAAGCCAGATAAAGTAAAGACATGAAATAATAAAAAGAAGAGGAAACATAGCTAAAATTAGTTTACCCAAACACCATTCATGATACTTCTCTGTACCATTCTATGCTTGCAAGCTGTCCTTGCTTCCACCAATCTGTACACTGGAATTTGATGTTGTAGCATGTAGCATGATTTATAGCTATTGGCCCAAGACAGCATTACAGATTGGCGTTGCTGAGCACCAGCCAAAGAACACACTTCTTTCTGCAAGGGGAGATGATTACTAAGAATCCTGCAGACCATGTTACTGCCTTCAATGTTGTCATCTGCTCACTTGACCAACCATTCTTTGGCAAAGAAACACACAACAGTACTGAAGAAAAGATGTTGCTGCTGACTGTTCACTCGCTCATTCATTCATCACATCTCTCTATGAAAGGCAACTGCCTCAGCAGAGAAGCAAAGTAAATAAAGATTCATTGATGCTGTTCTACCTGAAGACCTCCCAAAAACAGGATTTGAATTGGTGCTGTCATTAATTGTTCTTCCTCTTCTAGAAATTCGGTGTAGCTCTTTTTCAGAGTTACTGTCCTGTCAATCCATGGAATCCTTCAGATATTGCCTTGTAGAAGTTTTCAACCCCAGTTAGCTAAGCAGAAATTCCACTCTATTACAGAATACTGTATTTATGAAGATGCCAACTGCAACGAAACTTTCAGAATGTTTGCAGTCCAGATTTGTGAGGGAAGAAAATGTTAAATGATGATGGTGGTAGTTTTGTTGGGAGTAAAGTTTCCTAACAGTTCAAAGGACAAATGTATCTTTGGAGAATAAGATAAGGACAGAGAACACCCTGGAAATACAGAACTTAGAAAAACCAAATGCTGTAGAAAACCATAGAGAAGCAACAAAGGCTGAGAAGTGGAATGAGGATACATCTTTATTTGAATCACCCAGTCCATTCTTTGACCATAGGTTTTCAGTTGGAATGCACAACAAGAATGGCCTTATACATTTATAACTGTATAACTCAGCAAAAATCAGAGAGGAGATTGATTTTTCATGTAACCCCTCCCCCCTTTCTCATGAGAAATGCTTTTTTCCACATCTTTTTATAAAAGGGTACAAAAGAGTTATAAAATAGAGGATGTTGGAGGAAAATAAACTTCTTTCTGTTGCCAAGGTAACCAATCTCTGCTCCCTTCCAAGATCGGTTGCCAGATTATAAAATTCTATGTTGCCTCCATATTCTACTACTGCAAATTATGTACTGTATAATTATATCCAACTGGAGGAGAGTCAAGGCAAAAGCCTTGCTGTGCACCATGGGCAAACAATGAAACAACCAGCTCAGTAAAGTGCCCTTCTCTTCCATGGGTGACAGCCTAGTGACCTCACCAGGAACCATAGCTGAATTGTTGCAGAGAATCATAATTTTAATTATATGATTCTTGATGACTGAAGATCACACAGCTAAAAAGAAATCCCTAAAAATGCTACAAAGCAGCAGCATCTTGGTGCTGTAACCCAGATTGAAAAGAAGTCTGGCAGCTTTTCTCCTCTCTTGAAAACTCAGTTGGACTTATTTTTTAATGTGTGTGTGTAATATATAAAATTATAGGCATTCATATATTATTAACCTGTAGCCTGCAGGCATGGCTTATCTTAGTTTATTTTGGATAGCACCTAAATTGGGCATAGCAAATACAATTTTTTTCCCATGCTTCCTAGAAAAATGACTTGGTTTACTAATGCTAGGAAATAAAGTCTTGACTAACACGTAACCATGTTCATTAGCAGGTGCTATGGTAGTCTACAAATCTTTCAAAAGAAGTTGTTTTTTGAATGACTAGATCCATGGGGATGTATGATTTCAGCTTGGTGGTGTGATTAATACTTGCCCTAATATTAATGTTTGCAACTGCTTATTATGTTTGCTTGACAATCTTTGTGAATTTTTAAAAAGATCATAGAAAGTATCATAGCCACCCAGTCTGATTTTAAAACTGAGAACAGTGAGCACTCTGGATGGACTGTGCTCTCAAGAAGAACAGAAACAGTGAGCCCTGGAGGGATGTATTTTTCTCTCAGTGATTGCACCTGATCTCGTCCTCCAGGAATTTCCTAAAAGCGCTGAATCTCAGAGGAGAAGGTTGTATTGTTTTTTGCTCCCTGAGTGATAGGAGTTTCAACACAGCTTCATAATGTTGCTTTCCTTGAGATGAGAAAATGCTGGATGTCTATGACCGTATAGATGGGGAACAAACAAGGATTTATGCACAGGAGCACAAGTTCCCCTGAACACACCATTGTCTCTAACCGCAGAGACTGTCTCTTCTTTCTCCTCATTCTTTCTCTCTCTCATCTTATGGTGCACATTAGTCACAGATTCTCCTCCCGGTTAAGTCAAATATAACCTATATGGCATGTTGTGTGAACATGCTCCAAAAAGGATGCTACAGTATCACTATTATAGATTGCCATCTGTGTGTGTGTGGGGGGGGTGGATGTTAAAAAAGTCAAGGTAGTGGCTGTGAGGACATGATTGAAGCCCCACCCCTTTTATATGCAACACGCATGCCACACATGTAAAAAAAGAGGTGGGGCCTCAATTGCACAGTTGTGGTTACCATCTTGATTTTTTGACTCCCCCGCAGCCCCCCCCAGATAAGCAGCAGTTTAAGTCTTACATCTTTTCTGCGGTTCTTCAGCCAGGTTTGCACACTGCCTGTGTTGTCCTCATTTTGTTTTCACTTAATTGAAGTAGAGCAATCTTTGCACGTATCTAAAGCAATTGTTGCTGTTGATACTTAATAAACAAGACATGCTTTCATGTAGCTGGAATTAAACCTAATCTTAGGGAGCACAGCATTTTCTGTGTCTTTATGGAGCTAATATTTCAAAAATGCATTGAATAAAAATACTGTCAGATACCTCAGAGGAATCTCCTAATGTTTCAAAGTACACTTGCTGCACATATTTAAACTAGATCGATGCTATTTTATTACAGAAAATTAGGAGCCCAGAATGAGAAATTGCCTGCAAGCCTAAGAGAGTTAAAAACCTGAAAGTTTAAACTGTAATGGCCAGGGTACAGTATGTTCACTTAAGTTACTGATCACCGCATTTCTCCCCACCCACACATGATCACATTGCAATAGGCAGCCTGGCCTTGCTATGTGGGCTAACGAGGACACAAGAGGATCCCCAAGGACTGAAATCAGGTCCACAGCTTCCTCCTTCCTTTTTTGATTGGAGGCAGTTGGCAGGGCATACGCATAATTATAGATGCTCATTTTATTATTTTCACTTTAAAATTGTATTATCTGTTTCTGCAACAGAATGGTGCTACGGCTCAAACAAGTCATATAGATGCCTACAGGGAAGGAAGAAGAATTGCAGAATAAGTTTTGGGAAATTCAGCGAGGCTTACTTCAGACTGGATGTGTAGGACTGGATGGCTAGATTGCTTTGTAAAATATTCTGGACTGGTTTAATGAGAGGTTGTAGGATCACACAGAAACAAAGAGCCAAGAGACTCATTAAGAAATTTGGAAGAGAGAGCAGGAGAATATGAGGGGAATATAATAAAAGCCCCAATTCCAAGCCATAAAACCACTGGATGAATATTTCTTCTTTGACAGAGGTTTTCTAGTAATATTTCTCGGCTTCGTGTGCTTGCTTTTCTTAGTCTTTTTTCCCCTTAACGCACATGTGGGCTATTCGGTTAGCTAAAAGCATAAGAAGAATACTGCTTGATCAAAACAGAAGTTTGTTAAATCCACCATCTCACAGCCACAGAACCATGAAGCGGTTATACTGTACTTGTCACGAAGACAGTCTGCTGCTTGTTGACCCCGCCAATGGCTTCTGAACACAAATCATTTTTTTTAGCCAAGCTTCTCTACCAGGCATATTGGATTGTAGGTCCCATCATCCCCAGTCAGCAGTACTTATGATGTCTAGTTGAAATAAGAATTATATCCAAAGTATCTGAAGGGCACCAGAATGGAGAAGGCAGACCTAAAGCATCCTTAACTGGGTGATGATAGGGGGTGGTCTTGGATGCAGGTGGGGATGAAAAGGAAGACGGTGTGTAAAGGTAGAAAAAAAAGATTGTTTTCTCTCTGGCTCCCTGCTTGCCCTCCAACTCTGCCATCTTCCTCTTTTCCCTTTTACTGGAATTGGGGTGAAAAGCAATCCCATCAAAAGTGTAAACTGGAAGTTCTCCAAGGTTTTGTTGTGGCTAAAACCTGGCTCACCTAAAGCAACCAAATCACTTTGAAGATACAATGCAATTTTATCTGCATGCATACAAGCAATAACACAGTATATACTGGGCCCCCAGCAAGGCTTTGATACTTTGCTGAGTGGCCATGAGCAAAAGCAGAAACATGGATTATATGTCTTTGGCCCACTACACTGCAAGGCAAAGAAAGGCACGTTGGAAATTACAACGTGACATTGGAATATTTTAGATAAACCCATCCGTGTGACCTTATTATTATTTATCCCTTCCTACTAGGTCAGCATGGTCACCATACTATCTTTGAGATACGGTCGGTGAACAGAAACAATTTGGTTTACTGGGCCACAGGTTCCTGACTGAGTCTTCTCCCTGTCACTGCTCAGGGTCAATTCAGCTTACTGTGAATGTTTTCTTACAAGGGCGCTTTCAGCAATTGATATGTATCAGGGTGGGGGGGCATATTTCAGAAGTTTGCAGCTTACATGGATATGGGGGAGTACCTTCTACCACCGCATTTTAAATAGTCACTGCCAGAGATTCACATATTCCATTAAACCATTCCTTTGTTTGCCCCTACACCACTCTTCTTCCCAAAGGTGCCCGTAATGTGCAAGTGTCTGTGTTCTGGCTTAGCACAATGGATGAACCTGAGCATTATGCTTTGTAAACCTTAGTTTATAACTTAGTGTTAAGTATAAACTTGGTGTTAAACACTGGGAGGAGGGATTATTTAAAAACTTCCCTGGCAGACTCCTTCTTCCAAGGATTCCTTAGTAAAAGATAATTATGGTAGCTGCCACCAGTCAGGCTAAACCTCCTGACACACCCTAGTCTGTCTGTCTGGGGAATTGTTAGCTATTCTACCAAGGACTTCTTTCAAGCCCTAGTTTTCTACTAGGAAAACTAAAGTGTTTTGGATTTTCCTTCCCAAAGCCCAGAAATACAGACCTTAACAAACCTTTTATCAATCCTGAACACAAGCAGTAGCTGTGTAACAGAGAAATCTTGCATAGAGGAAAGGTTTTAATGAGAAATTCCCTTCTGTGAATGAAGAATGAAGTCTATTCTACAGATACAAAGGAGTTATGGAGAAAAGGAAACTATAGGAAAAGCAAGGGAAGGCAGCAAACTTATATAACAGAATTCAGATAAAATCAATGCAGTCTCAACTAATATGTTAGCATACTGAATAAGCTCTGGGATTTCCACGCATATTCACTACAAAGGGGTTGGTTGGAGGGAGAACATTTGGGTCTCCCGCTTGGATGTTGGTAGGAATCTTGCTGTGATACTGTTGTCCCTCTTGCAGTACTAACATTTTGAGCTGCTCAGCAAGCAGAATCCATAATACAACAACTGTAATTCAGGTTCCTGAAGTGAAACTACTATTTTGGATCCTCTTGTTTGCTGACTCCACAGAATGTTCATGCAAGGAGAAAATCTGTCAAGCAGACGCACTGCTCCATAATGCTGGACAGGAGAAGATGCAGGAAGGGAGAGGAGTGGTAACAACAGTAGCAAAATGAAGCAGAATAAATCCAGCAAAGTGAAACATTCCCCAGAGCTTTTACTAAGATTTCCACCCAGCCATTCTCTTTAACCCCAAATCTTTTGAAATATTGTTGCCCTGCCCGACAAGTATTCTCACAATTGAGACCAGAATTCTCTGCAGATGACCAATGGATGGAATGCCAAAATCAGCATTCAGCATCTGTTCTTCTCCCTCCCCGCCCTTCATTGTTACTTGTGGTTTGATGAAGAATGAGAAGAAACAGTCTGACAGAGGCAGATGAGACCACAGTCACCGGTCATTGGTTCCCACCAGCTGATCTCCTGGCCTTGGACACCAGCACGGCAGTTTTCTCTTCTGCCACTGGGCAACGTATTCTCTCTCTTTTTGTAGGGGGGCTTTGAGATGGTGGGGGCTCAAAACAACTTCATTTTCTTAATCTTTTGGAATCCACGAAGGTCCTGCAGGAAAAGCAGGATGTACATCTAAGAAAGAAAGATATAAATAAATAAAGCCACTTCTGCCTTTTCCGTGAATCTGTGTTTGAGCCCAGCGTATAAACGTATAAACGTGTTTGAGCCCAGCGTATAAGCATATAAACCAGTGTTGTCCAAACTTGGCCACTTTAAGATGAGTGGACTTCAACTCCCAGAATCCCCCAGCCAGCCATGCTGGCTAGGGAATTCTGGGAGTTGAAGTCCACTCATCTTAAAGTGGCCAAGTTTGGACAACACTGGTATAAACTATCCCAACTCCTACTGTACTACTACAATGCTTTTCCAATGTTGTACATGTCTCTTTTTTGTATTTTTATGTTATGCTTGTCTTCCCCCACTTTATCAACCTTTGAATTCTATGGTCTCTCTAGCAGAAAGCTACATTTTTGCTCATTTTACTTTGTAAACTGCTCTGTGCACTGGCAGTATTAATTGACTGAATTAACTGCTTACTGACTTGTTTGCTCTTGAATTAGCATTTGAATAAAACCATTATCTTTTGATAATTTGAATATTTATATCCATATTTAGCAAATGTTGAATATTTGCTCAAAAGAGAATAAGTACTTGAGCATTTGGTTTGCCTCAATTCCAAACATATTTCACATATTTTGTGACTACTGACCTTATTCTACTGACAAAAGCCTCTCTAAGCTGCTATTCATTCAAAATGTATGGATCACAGACTCATATAAATGCCTCAGTTTTTCCATCATAGCTATTTGTTTTTAAATCCATACTTCTTGTTTAACAATGCATAAGTGTTACAATTTGAAATGGCTGAAGATGGTCCATATTACAGCCAATCATTAACAAGTGGCTGAAATCAAGTTTTGGTATTTCTCACAATTTCAAAGTTAGTTAGCTTCTAACTAACAAAAGAATACAGAACAAATTATCTAATTCTGGATGCATTTGGCCAAGAACCACAGAATAATATTTTCATTCTTTTTTGGAGTGCCATATTTTAAGACTTCAATTTAAATAAAGTTTTGCCCACTAACCTCAAGTAAAGAAAATTGTGTTCTTTGCCATAGGAAATGACTCTGCCCTTAACTAGAATGTTAATTATCATTATTTCTTATATTCCAGGAATATGTTCTACCATTTCAGACAACTACTGAAATATTTTCCTAATAAGTCCTATAAGAACATACTGTAGTAATAATAAAGTAAACGAGATTCTGTTTCAGTGTTATGGCTATATTTTGTAATTTTACCTTCCTGGATTATCTCTGATTTAAACATTCTTTTTAAACAAATGTTAATTTTTACAAATAAGAAAAAAATAGGAAATTGAAAAATGTACTATTCATCCTTTGAATGCAGCTGTGATATGTTTAGGAACCAGGGGAATTCTGTTTAAAGATAAGAAAGAAGATGCTGATCTATGAGTTTGGAAGTTCCTGGTTTGAATCTTACCTCTTTTAATAATTTGTCATGTGGCTTTAGGTTAACTTCAGTTGGTAAGAACAGTAGCATAGATCTATATGTAAGATTGTTTAGAACTTTTGGAAATATATTACAAGTATAATGTCTATTACTATTGCTGACATCTAGTCAGCCAGATGTTTAGACTGGATTGGCATTTTTATAGGCAGATGTTGTGGTTTGATGGTGTTAAAGGATGTGAGCTGTTCCAAGTAAAGCTGCCTTTTGCAATTGGGTGATGGTGATTTTGTCAGTGCTGATGGTCTTCAAGAGGTGTTCCAGATGTTTTGGGATTGTACCCAAGGCACCTATTACTACTTGTACTACCTTTGCTTTTTTTTGCCATAGTCATTCTACTTCTACTATTTGCACGTCTTTGTATTTTGTGATTTTCTCCAGTTCTTTCTCTTCTATTCTGCTGTCTTCAGGTATTGAAATGTCCACTATCCAGACTTTTTTGTCTTTCTTATCAGCAATTGTTAAATCTGGGGTAGTGCTTGTCTGAATTCTAAAGTCCCAGAGCACTCTAGCTTCTTCATTTTTGATTACTTTGTTTTGTGATACCACCAGTTCTTGCTTGCAGGCAAGTGGTATTTCTTGCAAATATTCCAGTGCATGATTGTTGCTACTTTGTCATGCCATTGTTTGTAGTCAGTCTGTGTGATCTTCTTGCAGCAGCTGACTAGGTGGTCCACTGTTTCTCCAGCTTCTTTGCAGAGGCGGCATTTGCTGTCTGTTGCTGTCTTCTCAATTCTGGCTTTGTATGCATTTGTTCTTAAGGCTTGGTCTAAGAATTAGCCCCTCTGTCTCTTTCTTCAACTTTCCTGCTCTTAGGCATTGCCAGGTCTTGTTGTTATCTGCTTTGCCTGCTAGGTTTTTTGTGTATTGGCCATGTAATACTTTGCCTTGCCATGTCTCTTTTCTATTCTTCATTTGGTCTTTCTTGTAGGCCAGTTTGGTCTCTTCAGTATTCAGTAAGCCTTCATGGTGTACTAGCTTCAGTACATCTTCTTCAGTGTCCTTCAGATATTCTTCCAACGCCCTCTTTTCTTCTTCAACTGTCTGCTGTACTTGCAACATTTCATGCCCACCAATGCTCCTTGGTAAGTAGAGTCTGTCAATGTCACTGCATGGATGAAGGGCATGATTCATTGTCATTATTTTTCTGGTTTTCCTATCCAGGGCTTCCAGTTCTGCTTGAATCCAGTCCACTATTCCAGCTGTGTATCTAATGTCCAGGTGTTAATTGCCTTGATGGTATTTCCTCCACTGAGTTTGGACTTTAAGATCTTCTTCACTCTCATGATGTATTGACTACTAACCTTCTTCTTGACTTCAGTGTGCTTGATGTTGTCAACTTGAAGGATGGCCAGGTATCTGTAATGATCTTCTTCATCCAGACTCTTGATGCTATTTCCATAGGGCATCTTGATTCCTTCAGTTTTCACTATTTTCCCCCTGTTGATGGTAAGGGTGGCACATTTGTCCAGTCCAAACTCCACTGCAATATCTTGGCTATTCAGACAGTGTTGAGCAGCGATTCTGTTTCAGATGGTGTTTTTCCATATAGTTTCAGATCGTCCTGTCGGGCAGAGTGATAATCACAAACACTCCTGTTTGTGCAGAGCGCAGCAAAAACTCCAGGAAGATATTAGCCATGACAGCAAACACAATGCAATGTCCATTTCTTGTTTTCCAAAGAAATCCAGTCAGAAAATATATACTAACTGGTGTTTATTGATAAAAAATGCAAAATTCCATAAAATGCAAATATCATACAATATATAAAGAAAAACACATCTTCTCATTTAATGTAGCATCCAAGACTTATTAGCAACACAAGCTTAACAAAATCTCTAGCTACAAACTCTTAGAGAAGAGGTACGCTACTTGGTACTTTGTTACAACTACGTAGCCCATAAAACCTACATAGTGGCTAACACTAAAACAACTACCAACTACTCAGAGAAGACTGAACATTTTCCTCCCCTTGTATTATAGCTCTATGCCACCCCCACTGGGTACCTAGCATACACATGCCAAAAGGTGGCAGTAAATAGCACAATACACAACACACAATAACAGGTGTTTTTCACATGATCTCTGTAGTCAAAATATTATTTGTTATTGTTGTAAAGATAACGGGATGAATCCTTTCCCATGAGAAAGAAAATCCTGACACGTCCATGTAAAGGAGGTGGACAGCCTGGCAGAAATTTTTGATGTTTGATAGCCATGGCCTGACTTGTTTAGTATTGTTGACAGAGGAATCAATGCAATGACAAACAGTAGTGGTGATAGTAAGTCTCCTTGAAAGATTCCTCTCTTGATATTAATCTCTCCCAGTCTATCATCACTGACCAGCAACTGTCTTCCATTGTGCCATTGATCTTTGAACAAAGCTTCTGATGTTTCTACTGACTCCTGTTATTTCTAGGCACTTGATTATCCAGTCATGTGACAGGGACTTGAATGCCTTCTTGTAATCTCTCCATGCTACATTCAAGTTGGTCTTTCTTCTCTTGCAGTTTTCCAAAATCATCTTGTCAGTTAGGAGCTGATCTTTTATTCCTCTGCTGTTTGGGCAGTTTCCACTCTGCTCAGGTGGAAAGAGCTTGTTTTCAACCACATGCTGTTGGACTGTGTCAGCTACAACACCAGTTAGCAATTGGAAAGTTGTTGATAAGGAGGTAATTGGTCTGTAGTTACCTGGTGCTGCCCCTTCTATTGGATCTTTCATTATCAGGTAGGTTTTGCCAGATGTTAACCAATCTTCAATTTCACTTCCTTGCAGTATGTTGTTAAACTGCTTGGCAGTGAGTGGGTGCAGGGTAGTCAGAAGTTTCCACCAAAAACCATGCAGTTCATCTTCACCTGGTGCTGGCCAATTCTTGATCTTCCTTGCTCTTTTCTCCACCATTTCTGCTGTTATTACAAGTTCTTTCATTTCAGCTTCTTTTTTATTCCTGTCCCCCTCCTTTATCCAAGCTGCATTCTTGTTGTATTTCTTTGGGTTGTCCCATAGCTGCACCAGAATTGCACTGTATCTTCTTTGTCAGGTATTGATTGGCTCATTGCAGTCTCTCCATTGATGGATTGGTAGAAACATTTCTGATTTGACTGAAATTGAAGATTCCATCTATAGTGTGCAATTCGAGCTTCATATCTGCTGATCTTCTTGGCTATGGCTGTTATTTGCTGCTTTATTATTTCCAGTGCTCCCTTGATCTTCCTTGTTTCTAGGTGATATTTCTTGATCAGGTATTTGGTCTTCTTGTTCTTCAGCTTCTTTTCTTTCATCTGTTCTAGCTTGCTTGCATCTGATCTTAGCCTGCTGATCTTATTTTCCAACCTGATCTTCCATTTTGGTGGTGCACTGTTTGGCTTTTTTTTTCTTGTTTGCTGATTTTGCATCCAGGGTATTCAGTTATAACTGCACCCATGCTGTTCATTAGTTGGTTTGTTTCTTGCAGTGAGCTGGTGCTTATATTTGATATTACAGTATTGGCACCATTTATTTATTTATTTATTTTGTATGCCGTCCATCTTCCCCAGAGGGTGACTCTGGGCAGCTCACAGTTAGAGTAAAACCTGAAAACAATTTAAAAAATAAATACCCACATTAATTACTTAAAAAGTCAGACTATATATACATACAAAAGATCCTATACATAAAAGGACTAAAAACATTCAAGATGACTGGGGGGGGGGGAGAATCAATTACCCCCACAAGCTACTTCCACTGGTGCAAGCCCCCATCTGGCCCCCAGGCCATCTGGTATAGCCAAGATTTCATACTTTTCCTGAAGGCCATGAGAGTGAGGGCACACTGCACCTCAGGTGGTAAGTTGTTCCACAGCAGAAAAGGCCCTCTTCCTAGACTCCGCCAGCTGAAATTCCTTGACTGGTGGGGTCCGCAACATGCCCCTTCTGCTGGGCCGAGTGGGGCAGGCAGTTATAATGGGTGAGACCGATCCATGAAGGGCTTTAAAGGTGATAACCAACACCTTGAATTGGACCTGGAAGCAAACTGGCAACCAATGCAGCTCGTGTAACAGAGGTGTTATATATGCCGCCCTAGGGGCGTTCAAGATTGTTCACGCTGCTGCATTTTGTGCCAGCTGTAGCTCCCGAATACTCTTCAAGGGTAGCCCCATGTAGAGTGCATTGCAGTAATCCAAACGGGAGATGACTAGGGCATGAGTGACTGTGTGGAGGGCCTCCTGATCCAGGAAGGGGTGTAACTGATGCATAACACAAAGCTGTGCAAAGGTCCTCCTAGCCACGACTGCCACCTGCTCTTTGAACAGGAGTTGTGAGTCTAGGGGGACCCCCAGATTATGCACCAGGTCTGTCTGGGGTAGCGTGACCCCATCAAGAACCAAAGATGATAAACTCCTAGATCTTGAGGCTCCCCATACCAACAGCCATTCCGTCTTACCAGGGTTCAATTGAAGCCTGTTGTCCCCCAACCTTTTAATACTTGTGCTAGCTGTTTCTTTGTAACAAGCTTCAATGCAGGCAACCTTATTCCATTTTTGTGCTGTTCTAGATGCTCAATTATTCCTTCTTTCAATTCCTCTTGTTTTTTAGTTAAAGGGCTTTGTTCTTTATAAAGAGAAGGGAGAGGAGAGGAGAGGGAGCCTGGTTTGGGAATGAAAATGATTCAATAACTATGCTGGCTTCTTCTACTGTAGACTCCCCCTAGTTTGGCTCTACCGTTTGAGCTATTTCAGGCAAGGCTTCAGTTTCTTTGCCCTGGGTAGACCTTTGCAGTTCTTCCAATTCTACTTCTCTGAATGCTTTATTTTGTATTATAAATCAACATTGATCTGCTAGCCTCTGTTCTGTTATTTCTGATTCTGGAGCTTGTTCTTTACAGAATTGGTGCATTCTTTTCATATATCCTTTTGTCACTGGATTTGATTTGTAGTAGCAGATCATTATTTTTTTGTTTTCAGTCTTTGTATATTTGCGACAGGTAAATAACTTTTCTTCCAGTAGTTCTGCAGCTGCTGGCCCTGGTTGCTCAGCCAACAATCCCAAGTCCTGTAGCCCACTTGTCACCAAATGTCCAGGAACTAGAACACCCAGCACGGTCCTTGTTGACCCGGGCAACGGCTGATCCAGTATAGGTTTCTGTAAGTTACATCTCACCATATTGCTTATGGGAGAGACACTCTTCGTCTGGCTCCTCTGACAAGACCTATCCAGAATGGTTGAACCTATGGCATAACTCTCATCCTCCTTGGAGCATGCAAGCCCCACAACCACGTCACTGGGGGTTGTTGTTGTTGTTGTTGTTATTTTATTCCTAGATACTTCTGAAAGGGGCAGAAAGTTCCATGCTGATTTCATTAAAACAGGACTTTGTGCACTACGCTAATAAGTAGACAAGCAATTAAGTAAATATCTGCAGCCAATAACCCCGTCTTTGTATCACAACATTTCAGCCTCATGTATAGAAAATATATCAGCATTTTATGTGTCTGGTTAAGTAAAGTGTAATCTACAAAGCCCTATACTAACAATTTGGTGTTTTTATTACTCCAAGTTAGCAATATAATTCTACGTATATAAGCATATTCAATTCTGTCAAATGAGATGTAATCCAAACAGTTGTCTAAACAACCGCTGCACTGTTAATCCATTGCAATCCAACCACAAAGTCCTCTGGAATTTAACTCAATTCCTCTCATTAAATTATCCTTGTAACTTCTTTTCTCCTCCCTTACATTTAAATCCATGGGGACTGATCTCCAAGGACATTCTAGTTTAGCAGCAGGAGGTCTGGAACTTTCAAACTGGATGCTTTTCCCATACCTGCTGGGTCTCCAAACTGATAAGTTGATCTGTAGGATTGATTTTGAAAAAAGTGGTTTTCTCTCTTTACCTGTCAGATCTCCAATCCTGTGAACTTATTCTGGACTCAGAGATCTGGCTTTGAAGGAGGGATCCATGCTTACTGGCGGTAGGGAGCAGGCGGGCCATTTGAAAGGATGGATAAACCCATGTCAAATGGACTCTCAAAATGCAGCAGGCAAGTCCCAGCAATATTCATCAGCTCTTGGGAGCTTCCTGACAGTGGTCTGCTGTCTCTCAAAATTAAGCAACCTGCTGTGCCAGCCTGCAGATCTGCTAATCAGCAGACCTGCATAGGGAGAGAAGTGCTTTCAGACTTACAAGATTGATGTCAGCCTTGCGAGGTAGGCCAGACAGGAAACATGGCCAGATGAGCTGCTTTATTGTAAGGTTACATTAACAGAATCTTGCCTGGGTCACTCAAATAATATTGAAATATGGATTATTTGTTTTGGCTTAGTATATGTATCTAGCCATCATTGGGTAGAATGCCCAATAGGTTCTGTGGAAATCAGCTGTCAGGTTCAGCCCAAGAAACTCAGAGGGACAATTCAGGAACAGTTCATTTACTTTATTAGCTTACACCTACTAGACAGAATCTTGCCAGACTAACTCTAACCCCCAACGACAGCAACTAAACACTCTGAATTCCTTAGGGTGGTGCCAGTCTCCTTCTCTTCACTTTCACACACTCTGGTTGAGGGCTGAGGAGATGCTTGGGATTCCTCTCCCCCTCCCTATGACCTTGGATCTCCGTGCCACGATTCTCCTCACTCATGACTTCCATCACATCAACCACTGAATCCTTTGCCATAATGGCTGGCTGAAAGAGTTGGAAAATGGCAGATCTTTCCCCTCAATAGGCAGAGATCTCTGGGTAAATTTTCTAGTCAGGCTGACAGGGATGACTGCTTAATTTTCACCTTCAATTATACACACCTCTTAACCTGCTAAACCTCTTAATCTCTGAGGAATGATGACAGCTGGGAGCCCATCTGCAATCTTTGATAGCTCTTTTACAAAGACTTTAGTAAATGTTATACTAACTCGGTTCATTAAATTAATCAGCCAGAAAACGTCCTATTTCACATATAGTGATTTGCCAAATTTCTGAATGTATGGGAATAAAAAGGTTATGTTATAATTCAGAGTTTTCACTATGGTAACACACTTGATAACCCAAATCAAATAGACCTAAGAATGAATGTCAACCATGCCAGACTAACCAAACAAGAGACAATGTAGCTTAGTACTCATATAGAAGTAAAAAAAACCCTTGATGTTACTATCAGCAACAAAGGTTTCAAGGGATGTGTTTAGCATGATTGGTTGCATTATATAAAATGTGATTACATAGTTGCGGCTGTCATCTTAATTTTTTGAGCACACCTATGGATGCCTCTACCTGAAGGACTCCTTCTTCCCATAACAGCCACCTGTGCTTTGAGCCGTTCTGCAGAAATTCTTATTGATTTGTGTTCCTTATCAAAATGTCAAACTTTTCTATTGCCAGCACCCTGGTTATGGTCTAATTTCCTTAAGGAAGTGTGCCTGGCATCAGTACAACTATCCTCTTTAGAGGCAGTTAGGATACTTTCATCTCCCAAGCATTTTAATTTGAAAAGTATTATGATGATGATGATGATGTTGTTGTTAGCTACCTCCTCATCTTATTGTTAGTATTATGCTTTGATTGTACATTTTAGTAGTTATTATATATTTCTTGTTCATCACTCCAGAATCAATTAGGGTCAAGGGCCTCCTATCAATGTTTTAAAGAAGAACATCATGCTGCTATAATGCATCATGCTGCTGACAAATTTTGGCAACATAATCTTCTGGGCTTCCAAGTTCTTCAGAAAAGAACTTGGGGACCAGATAGGATATAGGTTATAGCCTCTGAGTTCCCGTCCTGTAAGGTGATTAAATCCACATTCTAAGTGTGGGTTTGCCCAACACTTTAAGCAAAAATTAGCACCAACTACATTAGAACAGAAATAGGGGAGGCTGGAAAAGCTTGAGGGTCATCCAGTGGGCTTTAAGGCAAAATGAGGATTTGAAATTGAATTTCTCTTATTTGTAGCCCATCACTCAGAGTCCTGGTGTTTGTAAGTATCATGCCTGAATGGGAAGAAAATCATTTTATGTCACTATCAATTATGTATTACAAAATAATGGAGGTCACAAATAGTCCTACATCCCCATGTATTAATTATTCATTACAATAGGGCAACTTTTCCCATCAGATATGAAAGGACTGAGAGCCAGCTTGGTGTGGTGGTTAAGGCATCAGGCTAGAAACTGGGAGACTGTGAGTTCTAGTCCCACCTAGGCACAAAGCCAGCTGGGTGACCTTGGGCCAATCACTTTCTCTCAACCCTAGAAAGGAGGCAATGGCAAACTACTTCTGAAAAACCAAGAAAACTGCAGGGACTTGTCCAGGCAGTCTCTGAGAATTGGACATGATTGAACAGAACTTTTTTTTTTAAATGAAAGGACTGCAATTCCCAGAATTCCAAGGACCCAAGACTGGGAAAGACTGGTGAAGAGTAATACAACTCAGCTGAGAAGAGGGTTCCAAGACAGTCAGGGACAAAAAGATTATTTTTTCAGCTTGGACCTGTCACCCTTCAGGTTTGATGGGAACGAAGTTCAGAATTTGCAGTCAGTAAAGACACACTGGGAATTCTAGGAACAGAGTCCTTCCCCTTCCCATTTCCCACTTTGAGTTTTAAGATTGCCAATTATGGGTATCCGCAGTTATGAGGAACCTGAGTCTAAATCACTGTACTCTTTCTTTGAAAAAGCTGCTAACAACTACTATGAATGTTTGCAGAACCCATCAGGTCCTCAGTACTGAGATAGCCACACTCTTAGTTCATGCTCTAGTTGTGTCATTCTTGGATTATTGTAGTAGTCTGTTGGCTGGGTTACCAGAGACCTCACTCCACCTTTGATTGCCTCCAGAATGCTGATGTTCATAACATTCAGGATTTTCCTTATTTTACTGCTACAGCTAGGATCTATTCATATTAGAATAGACACCTCCAGGTTAAGAGCTTTTTCTCACGGGGATCTGATTCATTGGAATGGACTCCCATCAGGATTATACTTGGAATCCAATTACCTAAAGCTTAAAAAAAGCACTAAAAACGCTTCTTTGTCATGGGCCCCTGTGAAATTGCTTTAAAATAAACAAATTCTTAGATGTCATTTTGAATGTATAGAAGTTAATGTTATTGTATGTCACGGACCTTTTAGTTTAGGAACTCTTAATGATTTTATAATTTATTGTAATATAGTATTGTACCAATTGTTACTTTATTCTGCACTTAGATATAAGTGCATCATAAAAGTACTACTACTTATCTAGAGAGTGCCAAGTTGTGAAAGGCTGAAATAAGCTTATGTGAACTGAAATTCTATGAAAGACATAGCTTTGAGCAGTAAAAGATAAAAAGGAAGAAAAACAGCAATCCATGTGGTTCATCTCAGCCAAAAGACAGAAAAAAAATTGCCTTTTTTGCAGGAGAAGAAATGCTCTGTGGGATAGAGGCTGCTGAGATTGCAGGACTGAGGTCACAGGCAGCATAAACCATGGTTATGTAAAACATTCAAACACCAGCAATTATTTTCTTTATTTCACTAAATGAAATGTTAGCCATTCATTATTAGCAAAAGCCAGTTAAGCACAATTCAACGAGGTGATGTTACATTAAATGGAGTCCAGTGAAACATCTAATGAAATCAAAAGTAATTTAATTTCAGCACAGTCCTTGATAGAACACCTAATTTTAAGTTTATTTTAAGAATAACGTAGTGATCAAGTTTTGTTGACTGAAATTGCAATCATGGACACCTTCCTGGGAACAGCATACCCCAGGAACCACAGTGGGACACATTTTTAATAAACATGTATAGAATGTTGTGATTTTTTATCAACAGGACAATCAGAAAGGTAAAGAATACCTATATAACATTATGAATCCAGAAAGTTCAAAATATGTATGTCGTTTAGTCGGTCCTATCAGTTCTCCTCACTTTCTCAAAATTCTGACATATTTTAATAGGTTCAAACATCTAGTATTGAAGAATATACAGTAGGTGCAAGCATGATTTTCCCTGAATGGGGAGATAGTCTAGCCCTTTTATTAGAGTCAGTGATCTATAGGGGGAGCTCTCCCTTCACACTGCAAAGCTAATCCAAAGATTTGATTAGTCTGGCTGAAAACCCAGCAAACTCCAGATTCAGCAAGCTTCTCTCATAGTGCAACAGATACTACATTAGTAATCAAAACTGTGGACCTTTCAGAGACGGCTATTAAGCAGTCATCAACTGGACAAAAAACTGGACAAAAAAGAACAACAGTCCACTTAATGTTCAAAGACAAAGAGGAAGCAATTACCTGTTTCTCAAGACTGTCACTAAAACTGGGAAATAATTTAGCTGACAAACTGTCTGAATAACTGGGTGAAAGACCAACAGCTAAGAGGACATGTCCCAAAACACAATGCCTATCTTTTCCCTTGAATAATATTAATGCAAGAACAGAAGGGTATTTGCAGGAAACAGTTGGTAGGAGCTCACTTGCATAGACTGCCCCACAACTGAAGCCCTAGCAGTATCTCAAGGAAATTTTGAGTTCTCCCTCTGGTGCCAACATCCCCATACTTTTATGGAAGAAGATGCATGCAGGCCATGAATGTTGCTGTTTCACCTGTTGTTATTAACTACATGTTACACAGACTTATCATCTAATAAGCCCTCCTGTCTTTGGTCATGGGGATGTATAGGCACACACTTGGAAGGGCTGAGTTCAAGGGAAATTGAAAACGTTAAAATGTTCGTGGTTAATCCTTTTCTTCATGTTTTGGACATAAAAGACGGTTACAATCCTATGCACTGTTGACCATGAAGACAGGGAGATGCTTTTCTAAGATGCGAAGGACTGCGAGCACACTGTAATCATCTGGGCATGGAATACAAAGGAGCCTTTAGATTTATTAGCAGGAGCATCCTAACCACCTGTGCATGCATTTCAAAGGGGTTAGGTCTCCCGGGCACAGTACCTTATTCCATTTCTCATCCCTTAATTACTGGCACTTAAAAGCTTAATTGATTCCTCTTTAAAGCACCGTGGCTGAAGGGATGCCAAGAAAGAAGTTTTTAAGGCCGGGGTACAAAACTGCAGTCTGACTTATTTATGCGGTTATGCTGTTGCTTGGTATTGCAATACCATTGCAAGGTTTCCTGGAGGAGGTTTGAGAGCTAAATGACAAGAGTGGGGATGGTCTCAAAGGCAGCAGAAAATAATCCTGCAGCTGCAGTGTCCTCTTGGTTTTGGCTCCTAACTTCTGTATATCCTTCTTCACAGGCTAAAAGGAGAAACTTACTTTAGGCCAGTCCCTGGGAAAGCCTATTCGTCAGTTAAGAAGGGATTCAGGCTGCAGCCGCAAGGACGCCAATGGAAGGCCCCTCAAAATTGAATGTGGGAAGGGAGCGTGGTAGGCGGGGAGGTCCCAGTCTGACGCCAGGAGCAGCCCCATCGCCCGCTTGCTTTGCCTTGAAGCTCTCCAAAAAGTAGCCACGGGCCAGAAGGGAGACGTCGCTAATTTCCAACGGGAAGGAAGGAAGGGCGGGCGCGCGGGCGGCCTAAGCTCGCTGTGTGGTTCTTGGACGTGAATGAGGGAGGTGGGCGAGACCGCCCTTAGCGACTCCCTGCGCGGCGGCCAAGCCAGGCGGAAGGGAGAGAGGGCTCGCCGGCTCCAGTTCCACATCCTTCCCCGCGAGGGCTGGAGGAGGAGCAACAACCGCGGCAGCAACTGGCCGCTCGCACATGCAGCAGCTCCGGCGCCGCCTCCGGTCGGGACCTGCTGCTGGCGCCGCTCTCCTCCGCTCCCTTTCGCGTCCCGCTAATTTCTCTGTTCAGCGCCCTCGGAGAGCGCCGCCGGCGGGTGCGCCCTCCGCCCCGGGGAGCCTGCCGTCCAGGGTCCGTGCCCCGCCTGCGGCCGTTCTCCTACTCCCCACCTCGCCGGAAGCTGCACAAGTGCTCCGGGTTGCCTCCTGGGGCTGGAGCGGCTGGGCAAGTAGGAAGCGACGCGAGCCCCCTTCGGAGGATAGTTCTGCTGCGGTGAGTAGCCTCGCACTTCTGCCCCTTCCTTGAAACGGAGGTGTGTAAAAGCAAAAGGCGCAGACCTCCCTACAAAGGTGAGCGTCGGTTGCGCCGTGCAGCCTCGCCCTCTCCCTGTTTATCGGAGAGGAAGCTCGGTTGTTTCAGCGGGATTTTACTTGCTGAAAGTAGGAAGGTTGCGCAGCGGACAGGATCAGGAGGGCACGTCGCTGAGTTCGGGGAGGTTTGCTCCTGAGACTCCGCGTGGCATTTCCTTGCTAGGCTTCCTCGCGGTTTCACCAGAATAAAATCCGCGCGTGAGGGGTCACTACGTGTGCGCTGCCTTCAGAAACTAAAAAATGCGGTGCGTTAAGAAGAGGCGTCTGGGGGCTGTTTTATGTGTCAGTCTGAAGAATTCGAGGGTATACTGAAAATAGGAGGCTGTGTGATAGGCTGCTCAGAGACGCGAGGGGGGGGGTTAGAAAGGAAGGACACCATAGGTCTTCTAGCCTGTGGGCAGAGAAACTTTGGATTTGGATAAGAAAAGGACCGAAATGGGACTTCACACGATTTCCCAAACACCTGCTGCGGCGTAAGAGGTCGCTTGTCCGTTCCGTATTGTATCTCAACTTCGTATCGCGTCTGCTTTAGAAGCTTTGCTTCCAGCATCCTGCTGGGAATTTGTGCCCTTGTCGGCAGGGGGCGCTTGAGATGAGCCTTCTGCTGGAGGACATTGGCTGGCTAAATTCCTTTTAAAGCTCACCTACAGCACATAAAAGCAGTTTCTGATTTGGCTTTAGTAAATACTATGCTCCTTTAGCAAAAGAACAGCCTTGTAGTGCAGTCCTATGTGTGTTTACTAGGATGTACATAAACCTGGTTTTTTTAAAAAAAAAATCCATTCAATTGTATCTGATTCTCGGAGACTGCCTGGACTAGTCCCTGCAGTTTTCTTGGCAAGGTTTTTCAGAAGTGGCTTGCCCTTGTCTTCTGCCTAGGGCTGAGAGAGAGTGACTGGCTCAGGGTCACCCAGCTGGCTTTGTGCTTAAGATGGGACTAGAACTCAGAGTCTCCAGGTTTCTAGCCTGATCCCTTAACCACTACACCAAACTGGCTCTCCAAACCTGAATTTAGTGGGTCTTAAAAGAAAAGTTTCCTCTGGATTGAGCTTGCCTCCTGATGACTTTGGGGACACATCTGTGTAGTTAACATACAGAAATGGCTTGCTATTATTTTTTCAGGATGCTTTTTCAACTTTCCAGTTGTGGGAGTTCCTGGTGGTTGTTCATCCAAGTACTAACTAGGTCCAACTCTGCCTTGTTTTGGGAGATTAGCCAAGGCAAAAGTGGATAGAGTTGCAAACTAAGAAAACAAAAAGCCAAGATACTCTCCTTCTGTGTTTTTTTAATATTTTGTATCATGCAGGAAGCAAAAAAAATAAGACAGAAGCCTCTCCCCCCAAATATCAACATGCACAAACCTTTCATATTGTACTGTAAAGTTAAATTAATATTCAAGTCCATTTATATTGTTCTTCGATGTCGCGAGTTGAGATTCCCAGCAATAAATACTTTAAATATCAAAAGAGAAAGATATTCTTCAGACCATTGTGTAACTGATAGGTCTCCTTCCAACCTCGCAGCATTATTGTTTGCAATTATAGAAGCCCACAGTATCCTATTCTGTTGCTCTCCTATTAATCTTCAAGGCATTGCTACGTTATGTTAAAGAAAATGGGTTTCTACAAGAATCTTTCAGAACCAAAATATACAGTACACCCTCAGCTGATTGGAGTTCAGTTTAGTCCACTTCAGATGCAATGGACAAAATCTATCCACCATTTTACTCGTGAATAGTGCCATTTTATGCGTATCTAAAACCCTATTTGCCATTTACAAATGGGATTATGCATGCAAAAATCTCATCTGCTGTTTAACAAACATTTCTTTCCTGTATTAGTCTAGTGAACCGAGGGTTTATTGTATGTAAAATAACTTCCCTTCAAAAGGGAGCCACTATAACACAAGACCATGTCATAGCAACCAACACCACATGCCAAACAGTTACCTGCACCTATCAATTTCTTCCAATGGACATGAAATAAATATTTCTGTTGAAATAATCTTAAGTTTAGATCTATAAAATTATGACCATTAATGTTCACATAGCAGACAATTCAGTTCCTCACACCATACCTCCCTGTACCCTCAAATATCAAATTAATATTTCTAACAACTGTTTATAAATAGTTATTATTGGCTTATTAATTTATAATGAAGTCCTGTAACACCAGAGGGAATTCTGGGGGTGCTTAATATTGCTTCTCTATGGTTTACAGCAAATGGCACTTGTGTTCTATGGCAAGAAATAAATATTGTCATCTGATTCTGTTGATCAGGTGTGTATACTCCTTGGATAAAAAAATTATTTCATTGGAAACTGCAGAATTCCACTTTCTTCTATTTTTGTTACCCAGGCTCTGCTTTAATTCTCACAATCATGTTTAATTAACACTATGGGGAAAACCAAATTGGAGAATAGCAAGGCCATCCTTTTGCTGGAGAAGTTAGATATCATGAAGAGTATACACAGTACTTCCCATTCAATAACCTGAAAAAGAAAATGTGTAACTGACAGTAGAAGTTTTTTGAATGAAAACTGGGGATGGTTTCCCCAGGCAAACTTTGAAATAGCACATGAAACTTCTGCATATATCTTAGGAACATATGGGGGTATATCAGGCGAGTATGGTATACATTACCATGGTGAAACATTCATTTTTAAAGTATTAGTTTTCCCCACATACTCAATTTAAATGAGGCTCAGCTGTCTAAATCTGTTGCTGTTTTTAATCACAATTTATTTATATTCAATTTAACCATCTGAGTTATATCTTGAGGTATTCTCAATCCAAGATAAGTTATTGCCTCTAGGCACCATCAATACTGTCCAGAGATAGCTGATTTTAATAGCTTAATAGCTCCCCAAGGCATTATTTCAGATTAAACCAATTAATATTATACTCAGAAAGGATTCCCAGATCATCAATTAGCTTTGTTGCTTTTGGTTTGGAAGCCTCAGGTTTATCAATAAATACTAACATATCTAAAAGTGGGGTTACTTCGCATTATGTACCTGCATGAATCAGAGCATGAATTTCAATGTAGCCCTTGATCTAATCACATCTGCTAATGGTTCCAAACAAAACCAAACAGTAAAAGAGAGAGAAGAGAGTCCTGAAGGAAAATAAAACTTTGGAAAAAAAATTAAAAATAGGCATTGCCAGTATATTTTATCAAAGGCCTTCTCAACATCCAATGAAATGTTGACAGCTGGATCCACCCTAGCATTATTTAAAGCTATAAGATTTACTGATGTGTCATCCTCTTGTCTACAATAAATAAACCCTGCTTGATCAGGATGTGTGAGGTGTGCTAGTACCCTGTCTTCTTGGGTCGGTTGGCAGGATAATAAATCTTCTAAATAAATAGCACTTCCCTATTTTTATTCATTAATGAAATAGGTCTATTATTAGCACAACATATATCAACTTGATTTGGTTTAGGAATAACAGTCCTGTAAGCTGGTAGAGTACCAGAGACAAACATTCTGATAAATATTGAATAGTTTAGAAGCTGAAATATTTGTATATAATTTATACTATTATTTATGTAAACCAACTGGTTTTGGCAGGTTACTATTCTTCATACTATGCTTAATTTCTTCTGCCTGAATAAAAAGGTGGTGATGCCTTCAAGATGACCTTGATTCTCTGTGACTGCATCCCTTTGGTTTTCTTGCCAACATTATAGAAATATTTGCCATTGCCTTATTCCATGATGCTTTTTTTCAATTTTCCAGTCTAGTGAACAGCCATGGAATTCCAAATGATTTCCCATCCAAATTTTAACCAGGCCAGGTTGCTTAGCTTTTAAAAATTGCCAAAGTGAGCTAAATGCTGCTACCTACTGTAGGCTCTGCTTGTTGGCTACCTATCCAGAGAAAACTGAGCTGAAAGAAACATATTCATCTTCCACCAATCCTTATGGCTTTTTTTTGTAAATAAAAATCCTGAAATCTTAAATTTGCGTCTTCATGCATTTTGAAGTATTTGCCCTAACTACTGGAATAAAACTCTGAGCTTTTGCTGCTTTAATGAATATGCCAGAACTTTACCTAATCACTGTCTGAATTTCCAACACCTCTGCTGTATCTCTGTTAACTCATGATCTGCCTTTGGAGACAAGAGTTTGTTTACTCATGTTTGTCACTGCTTTACTTTCAGTCCAATAGCATCAGAGACTATGATACATAGTTACTTAAAAATTCAATAACATTAAAGCCAGATGGAGTTGCAAGTGGATTCCAGATTATTTTATTTGTTTAAAAGATGTATTTGCTGCCTTTCTATCCAAATCCTTCATAAGGTGACACTGATCAAATAATCCAATAAACCACATTGCAGTGCATATTAAAAGCTAAGCTGCAGAATGAAAAAAGCACAGAATTAAGAACACAATAATTTAAGAAGGAAGAACCTTATTTATCTTGAAATAGTGGAATAAATTACTATATCATCTAGATAGATTCACACCACTTTCCTTGGCCTGACAATGCCCTATCCATCAGATGTTGGAAGGTGGAAGGACCCTACGAGACCAAGTGGTATTTTTGAAACTGTAACAGTCCTTAAGGGGTGGCAAAAGTCTCTCCCTTTGGATTCAGCTTCCAGTAGGAACTATTAGTAACCCTTGGTTATATCAAGTATACATACATATCTAACCCTAATTTGTCTAGGAAATAGTCTTTTCCTAGTATGGTATGGCTTTCAGATGTGGCTAATGTGTTCACTCCTTGCATATCAGTACAAAACCTCAGTTTATTTGCACTGATCACTGATTTGTCTAAACTCACTATTTAGCTTTGGGACTAGGACTATTAGGGTGCACCATTCACTGTATGATAGTTCTGGAACATGTGTATGGCACACATTCCATATAGCAGTTGGTAGTAGCTTTTCTTGGGTTGGTGATGTTTGAGTTTCAGCAGTGGAAATCAGGCAATCACTGCCGTTACAGCATCACACAGAGGAGCTGTATGGACAACAGCAGAGCTGAACTCCAATCCTGATGTAAGGGCGCACGTGGGGGCAGTGTGGTTTATGCTGATATGATTTCCTCCCAGCTCTGGAATAAGAGGAGAACATAGCCAAGCAGCTAAGGGGATGAGTCAGGAGTTCCATGAAAAGTAGTCTTTTTTTTTTAGCAAGCCCATCTCTGTCACCATTTTAGTTTTTCTCATACAGCCAAATGAGAGAGGAAGGGAAAAAGAACAGAAAGGAGTTTAGTAGACTGGCCTTGACCTGGCCAGGAGAGTGTGGGTTCCTTCGTTATACCAAATCTTTGTGGTAGCTGGGAAGACTTCGTGGTCAGCACTTGACTGCCTAGGTCATCTGCAGTCATGCATTATCAGCACATGGGAGGGACTTAATTTCCCTGGGGAACTGCTGACTTAATCATTTTTGCCATCTGAACAGGCACTGTGCGTATGAAGCCCAAGACATTATTTTGATTGGTTGGCCTTTGAAGTTCTGGCGGATTGCGTGTGTTTCTTTTGTGTGTGGAGCATTGTTCTGATAGATGAAAATCAAGTTGCTGTTAGGTGTGAATGATATATTTAAGGATAAAATGATCATTATGGTGATTTAATTGACAGAAAATGTGCTGACTCAGAATTCTGAAAATAAACCTCCTAGGTTGATTTATATATTTGTATATAGTCAAAATACTAACATTTTACAGAGCCAAATAATTATGATTCTGAGAAGCAAATGGTTTAGGTGGGTTTGTAACAAGCACACAATTAAAAATATTCAGCAGCTTTCAGTAGTTCTATATTAAAGGAAATGTACTTTGGGGCATTTTGTTGTTTTTAAGCCAAGCTGTATAATTCAAACAACCTGTTAAAATGTTCTGTTGAGCATAAGGTTTATGTATCCTATTTTAGGAGAGGCAGCCGTTTAAAGTTATCCTCCCCCCTCCCACCCCCGGGGCAGACCTGTAACTACTAAATATGAGCAGTGAGAAGAGCTTTTGTTTTATGTCTGCACTTTTTTCTTTCTGTGATAGTTCAGCAAAAGATAATATATGCATCTTTCAAACGTAACAGGATTCCACAAAAGAAAGGCAGAACAGTAGGTAAAGAAACTGTGATGCCTTCTATTATATTAACAGTTTTCTTAAAAATGTGAATATTATGTGTGATTTTAATTTGATCTCTTTCTTGCTTTTTGCTGGTGTTTCCTATCACTCTATAAGTTGCAGATGATTACCGAGGCACACAACTGCACGGTTATTTTGAGGTCTACATCCTCAAATGTGCAGTCCTCCAGATGTTGCAGAAGAATGAGTCCCACTATTCCTTATTATTAGCCTTCCTGCTGGCTAGGGCTGCTGAGAGTTGTGGTTCAGCAACATCCAAAAGCATGAATCCAAGGATATAATTTCCTTCGACAAGGCTGGTTGAATAAAGGTTTAGCTCAGCCATGGCAAGAAAGCTGCCATTAAAACTTGCTGACCTCTAACCTGTACAGCTTAGGGCTGGACTATTTTAGGTTCTGCCTCTCCCATTGAGAATCTGACCTGCCATTATGATCAGCTGGAGAGGCCCTTCTGAAAATGTCCCTTGCTGTCTGAGGGTTGTTCATCTGGCATGTGGGAGGGCATCCGAGGCTATGAATACAATTCCTAGAGCTGTGTTTGGCCCCAGTCTTTTGTAAGGGTGCATCTCCTTATTATAATGTTTTAACTGTCTTGTTTTTAATTTCTTCTGTACTTCTAAATTTTATATGTGCTTTAAATTGTAAGATGCCTTGAATCTATTTTATTCATTTCTTAGATTACAACCCACCTTTCTTCCAGGAGTTGAAGGCAGCATACATAGCATGCCCCCTCTAAATTTTCTTCACAACAACAACAACTCAATGAAGTAGGTTGGGCTAAGAATAAATGAGTGGCTCAAATCACCTGGTGAAATCCAGGGATGAGGGCTGACTTGAATCTGGATCTCCCCAGACATAATCCAGTGCCTTAACCAGAACATCATACTGGCTCTCAAAGTTGTTTGCAAGTAGAAAGATAGAACGAACATTAAGTAAATAAATAATATGGCTGTGTAAATCACATCTCTGCTACCCTGGCAAAAGTATCTTCTGTGCATTCATGAGCATGGCCAGAAGGTCTCAGGTGACCATCTAAGCAGTTGTCCTGAGCCTTTGAGTGACTGTTGCTAGTTGAGAAGTTGGAAGCTAAGCAGGGTCAGACCTGGTTAGTATCTGGATGAGAATGGAATACTAGGGCTGGGAAGCCTAGAAACCATCCTGGGAGAAGGTCATGATAAGGTCATATATTCTCAAAAAAACTACATGGACATGTCCATGAAGTTACCAGGAGAGGAACGCAGCTTAAGACAGTGATAGCAAACCTGTTGGGCTCGACATGTCAAAAATTCGGAAAATGCCTAACTTGACTCTGCTGGATCCCAAACAAAAGAGAAACAATTCTTTATGTGTTCATTTATTTTTAAAAAATACAGCCTAATTGTGTGTGGTGCTGTGTATTATATAAAGAAATGTCAAATAATTACAAAAATGAAATACGCGTAAAACAAACTGAGCTTCTTTGGTAGCTAAAACAGAGAGAATAGTTGTAGGGTGTTGGTGAATGCTGGCGTGTCACCCAAAATGTCATGGTGTGCCACCTTTGACACGCGTGTCATAGGTTCACCATTACTGGCTTAAGACAAGTTGCCTTTTAATGAATAAGATAATTCTCATAAAATTTCTAGGAACCATTCTTTTCAGTAGAGCATAGGAACATTCTTTTCATAGAGCAAAGGAACTTCAGAAACTGAAAATGTTTCTATGATTGCTCTGTTCAGCAGTGTAAATTGTGAATTGGCTGATTCACAACCTTCTTGGGGAATGTATTTGTTTTTACTGATTCCCACTTTCATCAGTAAAGTCTGATGAAACACAGACATCAGTCTCTGGCTGCTGGCCAGGTATCACTGAACTGAATACTCTTCTCAGTACCTTCTTTAGAATCTCAAAATGGTTTTGAGCCATATTTTAAAAGGACTATGCTGAGAGGTGAAAAATAGAGAAATTGGGAATGCTATCTCAGTAAAAACAAGATTGATCATGAATCAGTATTAGTAGATGACATAAGGAAAATGTTAATGTACTAAGAAACTAACCCTCAGCAATTATTTGATTCTTATTCTTAAGTAAAAGTTAAAAAAAAATCCATGGATATGTTACAACTTTTTGTCTTATTGTACAACTTTTGCTGATTTTCCCCAAGCCCTCTTAGACCCTAATTGCACAAAGATGTGATACATCTGATATTTTTGAGTAAATATATTTGTGGGTTTCAGTTTTTTAAAAATGATGAAACAGACAACTAGCATAGAGAATCAATTTATTAGTGCAGGTCCCACCCCCACTCCCAATGGTACCTTACTTAAATCCTTGAGATGATACCAACTACCTCATGATAAGTTCATTAGTCTATGGGCTGACAACTTAATGAACTGCCATTTTTGGACAATCCTGGATCATTGTGAAACTTAAAGAAAGTTTCACCTTGTAAATGGATTCTTCTGAGGTCTGATTTTCTTGGTATCAGTCCTCTGCTCTGTCTCTCACATGCTTTGGCCCTGTGCATCATGATCTTCAGAGCTGCTTGTCAAGCCCCTACTGTCATCCTTGTTACTTTATTCAGCAGCTGAAGCTTTTCTTTCATTTCACTGTTTCTCATAATACTTCTATTTAAAGTGGGGAACCCAAGGTCTGTGGGCCATTTGCACTTTCTTCAATACCCTGAGATAGAGCCACCAGTAAAATGGTTGAATTTCAGTGATGTGGCTTTGTCTGTTTTGGGGTTCTTGACTATTTAAAGACTGGGATTAGGGGCAAGTTGCTTCTGGGAGGCCTCCTGTTTCTTCCCTTAAAGAAAAAAAAATAATGTGAGGTTTGAGATATTTTTAAGGGTTGGAACAAGTGCAGTTTACCTCTCCCCTCTTCCATCCCAACTTAACTCCCCTTGACTCTTCAATGATATTACACCTTCATTACAGTCCTCTAGAAGGTTGGGAAGTGGAATTGTGGCCCCTGTCCTCTCAAATGTTGCCTTCTTCTGATGTGTAGTGTAATAATTGTTGGATCCAGTTTTGGTATTCTATCTTAAATCTATGTGCTTGTAACATTGTGTAATGAAGATGGTTAGGCTTTGATTCAGTTCCTACTCTATATCTGGTAGCTTATGTCAATTTGGCATTCCTTTCCTATGGCATACTTGTTCTCTAGAGCTTGCTGTAAGCAGTATTCTATGGCTATGCAGTATAGTCAGTTCTTAAATTGGTTTTGCTTGGGATTTTTGATATTTCTTTTGTGGGGAGGGATATGCTTCTACCAACTGTGGCATTTTTTTCTGAGGATTCTGATAGCTCTCTCTTGCTTCTCAGTAGTCCTGCTTTTGGTTCTATAGTTGCTAACTCTTTACTGGATTTTTGTTTAGAGAGAATGATAATATGCTTGAGTTGGAGGAAACATGCCTCCAAATACTAGCTGCAGGAAAACCATAGCAGGAGTGATATGCTTCCATCTCCTGCTTGTGAGTACCTCAAAGACTTGGTGGCCACTGTGAGAAATGAAAAGCTGGACTAAAATGGGCTTTGGACTGATCCGTTAGAATAATTTTTCTGTTAAGTGGTCTGCAAAATTTTTACCTGAAGAGTTCAAGTAAAGAGTTCAGTTTGGAAACATCAGAAGAAAGAACTAAACAAGTTGGAAGTCAAACCAGAAATTGTTGAAACAGATCTACTGTTGGAATAAAATGCTTGCTTATCAGAAACTTGATTCAGGCTTCTGCAGTGTGGCCAGGCCAGTGGCCGACACACGAACCAGAAACCTAGGATGAGGGAAGGTACCAGATAATAAAAGCACCTAAAAGCACGATAGGCGATCACTGCTTGAGAAATACCTGATGCTACGTAAGCAAGTAGGGAAACGTATAACCATGACAGGCTATACAGGAAACATAGAGTAAACCAATAGTGTTGCTTAAAGCTGTTGCATGACTATAAAAGGCTATATGCCCCCACAACCTGCCCCCACCACCTGCTTCCTGACTTATACCCAATAAAAGAGTAGTTCAGAACACGCTCTGGGCTCACTCACCTCGAGGAAAACCTGCGTGTTTGTCTTCACTCTCGCCTGTCGAGACCCCATGAGTGGCCCACCCTGATGCGGACAGCAAAACCGCAATCTACATAAAAATAACTTAAGGCATACCTGAGGGCTTTGGTAAAGAAGACTTAGGAAGAGAAATGGGAAACTTACTTAAGATTTATCTTGATCTGGATATGCACGAAACTTTGGAAATTCAGGAAATTTACAGAATAAATTCCTGGGCAGGATAAAGGAAAAAACTGCCATGTGACATACTTGCAAAATTAACATTTCTTAAGACCAAAGAGGCAATACTGGAACTAAAAAGGATTGATACTTCTTTAAAACTTGGAGATACAATAATTAAGATTCTGTCAGATGTACCTCAGGATATACTTAGAAGAGAAGTCTGAGATTTTTGACAACCATTCTTCAGGGCAGAAATATTAGATACAGATGGTCTAGTCCATTTCACCTATGAATGGTGACAGAACAAGGGGAATGAAAGAACAATAAAAGACCAAAAACTGGACCAAGCAGTTACCACATCTTGATAAATAAACATAAGAATTGAATATATGGACCAAATCAAAGTATTCTTAACTAATATTCATGTATGAACAATCCATTTAAAAGGAAAAAAACCCCTTCAACCTAAAAAAGGAAAAGGCATATCTTGTATATATTCATGAGACACACATAAAAAATAATAATGTGAACCTGTTGGAATGTTCCTTTATAGACTTAAGAGCAGCCTTTGATATAATAACTCAGGAAAGACTCTGGAGGAAATTAACTGCCACCTCAATCAATTGCTGTCTCCTTAAATTAATTATATTGCTGCGCTATGGCACTACCATCCAAATCAAGGATGGTTGCTTAGGTGACTTAACTGAACCTACTCCTGCTTAAAAAGGTGTCAAGCAAGATTGTTTCATTGCTCCATTTTAGTTTAACTTCTACATTAATGATGATGAAGTTTTGGCCAAGCCACAATTTCAGCCCCCAACTCTTGCCCATCATACTATTTCTGTTTGTTATGCTGATGATAGAGCCGTCTTGTCTGTCACTCAAGAAGTTGCTTTAAAATTTTATCATGGTAGAGAATATCTTGAAATTAATCACTCTAAAACAAAGGTCTTGGTATTCTCTGAGAATTAGATGTATACTCGATTGTAAGCTTTTTGAGCAGGTTAAATTTTTAAGTATTTAAACATCCATTTCCAGTCATCGTGCTGCTGGTCAATTCTAGCAAGAGAGATGCCTATAAGAACCCCCAAAACATCTCTTGTGATTGTAAAATTTGCAAGTCAACCTGGAAATAATTATATCCTGGCAGCCAAAGCCAAAGTTGGGGGTATGATGTTCTATGGTGCTCAGATGCATATTTATAAGGAGACCCCAAGATTAGAAGTTATTCAGTCAATATTCTTAAAACTTATAACACACATTCTTTATTTGACTTTTAATGATAGAACTAGGCTGCATCTCCTTTGGGGCTTGATTAAGACTCTGCCACCCTAAATTTTGTCTTTTGAGGAAACTTCTTGGTCTGTCTCACTTCACTAGATAGGTTTAGATCTACCCTGAAGAGACAAATTGACAATGATTTGGTATATTGCAGGATTCTCTTGTGGACACTGTCTGCCCTCAGCATTGGTAAAGTCCTGGCTGAATTGAGGCAGAGGATTTTGAACTGAGATATTCAAATTGACTGAGGCAGTGTTTTCCATCTTTTCTACACTGTAATTGCCCCCTCTCCTTAGACTGCACTAGATATTTTTAAAAATATCTTATACACTCCTCGAAGGACATCTTCACTGTGGTATGATTTGGGCATTACCCATTAGGTTGATAACCAATAAATACAGTAACCTCTCATATAAAAGCTATATTGCCAGGCTCAGATATGGAGCCAGAATCTATATTACATATCTTATTAAAAATGTCTGTTACACGTGGTGATTGAAACTTGCAGTCCCAATTGTCAATAATTTTAATTGTTGCTGTGATTATGAGATAACTATTTTTATGTGATTAGTTGCCACAAACCACCAATAAGGATGCAAAATAGCTTTAGTTTTCAAAAATCACCTGGGATCTCTTTCTCATTATTATTTGTGGCAGGATTTTCTCCTAGTATTATTATTTATTTACTATACTTGTTGTACTTCCTTTTGGGACCAGATATGTTTCTACAATGAAGGAGATGATGGAACAATTTGCTAATTATTCTAAATTACATAGTGAACAGACATTTGATCTAGAAAAGAATATATGAACAAAACATTAACATTATTGTTATTGGCATATAGCAGTATGTCTTCATAGCAGGTTTTTGAATCAATAAACATAAAACACAAATGCTAACATGAAACTTGACAAAGACAAAAAAATATTTACATTAAACAACAGGGTTTAATATTACTGGAAAAAAAATGTTAAATATCTAGGAAATCGTTTGACAAAAAATAATAAAGACTTTTAAAAAAATAGCTATTCACAAACTTGCAAAAATATAATGATAGATATTTCAAAATGGAGAAAGCTGAAATTATTTTGGTTAGGGAAAATTATAGCTTTTACTCTAAAATGAATATTCTACCAAGACTTGTTTTTGTTCCAAAGGATTCCAATAAATATTGATAACAAGGTAATACATGACTGTCATGAACTTCCAAATAGTCTGCATAAATATCTCTGGATTGAGACAAGCAGTTTATAAGAGATCATGCAATAATAAGCAGTATACAGAAAGTTTGGGATAATACAGAAAAAGAATCAGTCCAGGTTTATCCCCTCTTGCTTTGTTCTTAAATGTTTATTTTTACAAAGAGAAAGCACAAAGAAATTTCTACAGTGGAGAGATAATAATTTATACAGATACAAGACTTGATAATAAGACAAAGATAAAAATCTTTTCAGGCCTTTGTTATTTTACAATGGCCTTGTCTACCTGATTGGTTTCAACATCTTCAATGACTAATATAGTATTAAAAGAAGTGAAGAAAGAAGAGGAAAGTGAAGAAAGATTTGACCGAATTCAAAAATTTTAGAATATGAAACTCAAAGCACTTGTTGGGCGTTACCTATAAGTTATTGGTGAAAAACCGAACAAGTTAAAGATTATATAATTAAATAGATGCAGAATTTAGATGTAGATGTGCAGTAGCGGGAATTTGAATGGAAGAAGAGCATCATATTTACACTGAATGTCATACTCAAAACTGATATAACATATTTTACCATTGATACATTACTCCATTTCTGATAGCTAAAAGGGACAGTTCTAAAAAAAAGTCAGAAATGTAATGATCAGTTGGATCATTTTTTCATATTTGGTGGCAATGCTCTAAAGCCCAACAATTTTGGACAATGATTTATATTAGAAAAAAGATTAATTGTTGAATTTCCTTTTCAACCTTCAGTATTTTTATTAAACTTTAATAAATCATATATTCCTACGAAGTTTTCAGAGCTAGCTCTGTATAGTCTAAGTGCTGCAAGGATACTCTTATTGAAAAGGACATTTGATCCTCTCTGTGAGGATCTAGATCATGGGAGTCTGGTTCAGCGTCCAAAATAACTTCTTAAAACTAAATCTGACAAAATTCAATATGGAAAACTTTTCTAGATTACATTTTCATATATGGATTTGTACCACATTCCAAATGTGGGTTTCTCTTTATATTAAGTCTTAAATCAGTTTAATAAGGTTTCCTAAATGTTCATGAGGTACAGGTAGTCCTCGGTAAATGACAATACTTGGGACCAGAATTTCTGTCGCTAAATGATGTCATAAAGTGCAATGTCAGATGACTGCATCACTTAGTGATGGCAATCTCTGCAGTTCCCATTGCCGTTGTTAACCTAATCCCACTGGTCATTAGGCGAGGACTGACTCTGATCCAAGCCACTCCTGGCTTGGTCCCTCACAGCCCCAAGCCTCAGTAAGATAAGGGACTGCCTCCTCTGCCTCCTCTTCAATTCTCCCCATCTGCCTATCTCCCCCCATCTTTGCCCTTTTGGCCACCCACCTATCTGCTGCCTCTGCAGCCTAGCCCTGCCCCTCGCCACTGTGCCTGCTGCACCACACACCACTACTGCACCAGCCGGGCCCTTCTTTTGTGCCACCTTCTTTCACGTGCCAGCCAGGGCCGCCTTTTGTGCCCTGCAAAGGGCCTCCTTTCACAAAAGAAGCCCAACACATGAAAGCAGACCCTGGGGGTCCTTTTTTTTTGCACTGGTGGAGCCAAGGCCTTCTTTCACACGCCTGGCTTCTTTTGCTGGAGCATGAAAGACGGCCTCAGCTGCACCGATGCAAAAGGAGGACCCATCTAGAAGGATCCTTCTTTCGCATTTGGGGTCTTCTGTTGCATGCTGGGCTTCTTTTGTGAAAGAAACCCTGGGTGGGGCAAGAACAGAGGCAGTGGCTGGCATGTGGAGGCCCTGGGCAGGGCACAAAAGAAGCCCTGGCTGCAGTCATAAATGCGGGTGGGGCTGAGTGGGCCTGAATTTTGTCCATGTGATCCACAAAGATCCCAAGAGTTGGAGAAACCAAAACTTTGGACTTCCATAGCGCTCCAAACTAGATTATTACCCACCCCTTTTAGGCAGAGAACAGTAGGTTCATTAAACAAACATAGTATTGATTGCCCACTCCTTTTTCTCTGCAATAAGATGGAAATTGACAGGATAACACATAGAAAAAGATGTACCACATTCATCATGCCCAATTAAAATATGACAAAAATGTTTATTTCCAATTAACAGAAGTAGATTTGCACAATTATGTTATATAATGGCCTAAGTGTGATTTTAATTACTACCAAGTTATTACTATATAATATATAATTACATAATTATATGTGTATTATTAACATAATTATTATATAATGCAGTATTATTTAAAATCTGGAATGAAACCTGAGAATACTTGTATCTGCGAAATTGCAGAGATAAGTGGGGGGAGGGGCATAAAAAGACATTGGGTGCACTGGGAAAAAAGCCAGACTACTAACTATTACCACCAGGCCAAATTAGGGGAAGCCAGTGGAAATTAATTCATGCTGGAGTACTGCATTTTAACCCACCCCCCGCAAATTGTGATCTGTTTGTACTATGGAAAGTAAGAAGATACAGCATCCTTCACCAATCTCATACCCTTCAGATGAATGGACCTGGAATCCCATAATTCTTAATCAGGATGGGCAAAGGCTGAGGACTGGGGGAGTTCAAATCAACTCATCTGGAAGGCATCAAGTTGGAGGCGGGGCAGAAGATTTTAATTTGAGCAGAAAAAGCTTCATGTTGGTAATGAATGAAATTTCTCCCTGCAGCTCCTCTATTTTTTTCCCACTTTCTTTTTCAACCTCTGCAACAAAGTTAGAAAGGCACCTGACTGTGATAAATGGATGAACTTAAGAGCTGCAGGGAGGTATGCCATGGGGGGAGGTAGTGATAACTAGTCCACCTGCTGTTTTGCTCTTTAACTTAGATTTTCTGTCTCCCACTGGCCATATGATTGTAGCACATCTGGATTTAAATGCTGTCACATATTTGACCCCCTTTTTTTTTTTTTGGTCACAATTGCTAAGATCAAAGTGAGACTAAAGAAAGCTTATAGCTAGAAAATTATTTGTTTCTCCTGTTTACTGATGTGCAGGTATAAATATATTACTTAAAAGAGGAGTGTTGTTTTCTATTCCTTTCTGCTCTGATCCATCCTCTTTCACATTCCCTCATGAAATCAGTTATAAACTACCATGCACATTGTTTTTGTCTTTTCCAATTTGTCTCTGTAAAGTATTGCTGACTTGAAAGGATGTGTGCTTTATCAGCCATGCCAAAACATATTTCAAACTGACCTCTCTGTGACATATAGTTTTTGCCAGCTGTTCATGGTAGACTAGTTTTAATGTCTAGCCCTGAGCACTGCAGAATTGCCCGGCCAAGAACAGGTGGCAGATTGCTGTTTTGAAGCTCCCCAGAAATCTGAGAAGCCCTTGGAGTCTGAACAGGCGTTTGCAGGTAAAATTAGGTATTGTAGCTACAGCCTCTCATGAAGTTTTCTCCTTTTGCAGTTCAGGAAAGCAGCAAGAGAAAGCTTTGCCAGCATGAGCTTTTCCCGAAGCAGAGTCGATACATCACTTTGGATTGCCTTGGCTTATTTGTTTTTTTGACTACTCCTGAAAAGTGAGTGAGCAGGAAGGCCTTGACTTTATTGGGTTTGGAGTTAGCATATTTCTGACTTTGTCTTCTCTCGAATCTCAAGTTCTAGCACACCAATAGTTGTATGTGTTAGATGAACATAAGAGGAGAACCTAGAAACAGCGTGCCTTTGAGAACATGGCTCAGATCAAGAGGTTTGATTTTAATACCAGAAGTAAGCTTGTAATTCTTTAACACAAAAATCCATTGTAGGTCTTGTTATCAGCTTAATTTACAGGGGGATTTAATGTTTCTATTGCTAAACCACTGGAAATCAGAAACCCTTGCAAATGTACTACAGAAGCTTCAGATCTATCAATTGATTCTGCTCTACATTCTGCTTATTTCCATTACAGGGAAACAAAGCCACATTTGTAAAAACCTTGCTGTTTACAGTGACTTTTGAACTTGGGCTCCTCAGAGACTTACCTGTGAAACTGTTAGAAACAGCAAATATGTTTCCCTGAAAGATAAGATTGCCCATAGGCTTCCTTTCTTTATTTCCTGTGAAGTATTGTTACAGTCTCAGTTAGATGTTCCTATTTTCTGCAGTGGTAGCCTGGTCTCTTTTCTGTGCATTCTAAATATATGCCCAAGAATATATGTTGAATTTTTTTATAGTTACAGATTTTCATCATCATTTTTGCTAGAAAAGTCAAATTCCAGAAAAATCCTGGAAAGGATTTCTTTAGGACTATTATTCAATGTTTAGAAAACTTTCCTAAATAATATAGAGACTAATAATACTCAAGTATTTATATAGAAGAGGTTGTTACATTTTCTTAGTTGAGTATTGTGTTGTGATTTCTGGCCATTTGTGTGAAGAAGCTGACAGAAAGGGGTCAACTCTTCAGATGAGAAGGCAGGGCCAGAAGAATTTCATTCTTGTCCTTGAGAAGAAGTTTCCTATAGTCCTTGTTTCTGTTGCTTAAGAAAAGCAGTAGTCTCCTGTCAGCTCCAACCTCTGGAGAGGAGGATAGGAAGGAAGACCAGACTAGACCAGGCCTTCACCTCTATCTACCTGTCTGCCTGAGGGTTGTCCACTGTATTACCAGATAGAGAAAACATCCACTGCTTTATCCAGATAGAGGAAACTTCCAAACCACTATGTTGCAGCCATTCACCAAGAACTAAGGCATGGAGTTCTCCTCAACAAGTTCAGTAAGCAGCAGACATGTATATATAGTCATGGGTAGGCTTCCACAACTGACCCATCATGGTACATATCACAATGATGAAGATCCTGAGGTCAGCTGTAGAGTCCACATTCTGAGAAGATTTCCTGGAATCAGAGAACCTGTTGGAGGACACCTTCCACATTCCTGTCAGACTCCTTCACCAACAATGATTATATTCACCTACAAAAGCAGCAAGTTTCAGTTCATGGTTCTGAGCTTTTGCCTGGTATCAGCCCCCAGGGTCTTCAGCCATTGTGATATGTATCCTGGTGCATCAGCTGTGGAAGTCTACACATGAATATATGTGTATGTGGGTGTGTTTTCTGATCAGGTTCTTGTCAGCGGACAAGGTGTTGTCCAATGTATAACTCACAGTATACTGACTGCAAGAATATAACAACATAAGAGCCATGTTGGATGAGGCCATAAACCCATCTAGGTAAGTATGCTTCTGTCAAAGTGACAGAAAATATTAATAAAATAAGCACGGCTTTAAAAGATGATGCTATTTTCCATAGATATAGTTTAATGGACATGGTTCCATTCCTATCCCTCCAATGGCTCTGTCTTCCCCAGAATCAAGATTGCCAACAGAACCATATTTGAACTGAACATTCAGAGAAATTAAATGGATTCCTGTGTTGTGCTACATACCACCTAGCTATCTTTGAGTGATTTTCTCTCAACTTAGAACCATTCGCTAATTGCCCTCTCATCTCAAATCAAGGATGTCATATTCTGGAGTATACAGGCATCCAGAAGGAAGCTAAACAACTCATGCCTTCAGTGGAAGTTCATCCCTGTCTTACTATCCCTTACTATGAAATAAGTAAGTGCATAAGCAAATATAGTGAACCCATCAGTTAGTATGTCCCCCTACCCCCATTCAACCAGTTTGCAGTCTGGAGTTTATTCACTAGCTTCCAGGACAGCATAATAGAAATAATTAAGGTGCTAGCATTCCCTAATCAATTGACCCACAAATGAAGCTACTTGGGGCTCAAGTCAGCCTTGTTCCACCATGTTTGTCTTGGAGACCATGATTTTTAAAGCAGTTATAAGTGAGTCAGAAACATCCAGGACATCTTCAAAGGCACCTGGATATCCTCTCACACTTTGCTATACTCAAACTTGAACTCACTCTATTTTTCAAATTTATTTGATTTATATAGCCACCCATTTCATGGCAATGATTCTCGGTGGCATAGAAGAGTGCCAACAAAAAAAATCAACAAACCAAATAATAAATGTCTGAGGTCACAGAAATCATATGAATTACAAAAAAGAGCAATAAAAACAATTAACCAGCAGAGCTCGCTCAACCCCCCAGCCCAAATGCCTGGGGAACAGCCAGGTCTTTAAAGCCTTATGAAGGGCTATCAGTGTTGGGACCGTTGGGACCTCTGGAAGGATGCTATTCTACTGGGCAGGTGCTGCAACAAAGAAGGCACTCTCCTATGTCCAGCGAGATGACACTGCTTGATGGAAAGGAGCTGGAGCATGAAGGTTTGTGTTTGGAAATTAAATGAGAATGGTTCTTGAACTATAGATTGTCTGACTATGTCGTCAAAACCATCCATTCTTCAGGGTGTCATCAGAAACTTTGCCAAGAGCTGGCAGGTCTTCCTGAGTGGTGCAAAAGTAAAGACAGAATTGGCAAAGATTCAGGAATTCTTGGATTTCATCAGAAGCTAATTGCACAAATATTGGCAGCTAGTGTTCTGTCACCACAGGAAGTCATGCTGGGCTCCATCCTTCTAGATGATCAAATGACACTCAATTTCAGCTGCCTCTGGATGTGCCAGTTCTTCAAGGGATCCTTCTCCATTGACAAAGCCTTGCTTGCCTGCCTGCTAACCAGACTGGGTAGTTATACAAACAAATCCTTGCTTTGTCCCTTTGACCTTTCCTAGGTCATGGGAGATCATGTTACCCAACTTCAAACCAATCCCAATGTCAGAGACTATCTTTGGGACAAAATAAGCATACAGATGGCACTTAGAATTTACCTAAAGCATACACTGGAATTCCTGCAGCCTGAGACAGCCTGCTTGTTAGAAGAAAATAAAAAAAGAGGGGTAAGGTTCATTCACGTTTATCAAGCATTATAAAATAGACAGTCTTAGTTTCTCCAACATGACTTTTGGTCTTGGAGTTCTATGGAGCCAAGAGAGGAAAAATTAAACTCAACATATGGGCTAGATACTATGTTGTACTTTTTATATTTTGATCCTACAGTCTCCACTGCAATGTGTTGGATTTGTTGGTTACAAATAAATAAGAATATATGATTGAAGTCAGTTCCTGGGACTGAAGGGGGTTTTCCTCCCAGGAGACAGGAAGGCAGTTCTTTTTGACCCTGGCTTCTCAGTTGAAGAAGAGTTCACCTTTCCTATTACTGTTTTATTGATTTATTCTTGGCATACATAATCAGTGTTGTACAGAAAGTTTCTGATTCAATCTCAGTTGGTATGTCATTCAAACTGCAGTTGAAGAGTGAAGAAATTGGACAACTTTCTTTTACAATGCAAGTTCCCATTACCTTTCTTTTTATAATAAGCTTTAGCCTATGTTGACTTTGAAAGGAAATGAAATGTGCAAGCAATTCAGGTGACGTGTGTTTATCTAAGGAAATCTGCCATGATTTAGAAGCCATAACAGGGATTGGCAGTGAAATGTTGCAGAGCATCTACATTTTTTAACAGTTCTTTTTCAGGGCTCCTGCCTGCCTAGAACAAGGACTTTGAATAACAGTGCTCACTGTAAAGTGCTAAGAGTAGGGGAAATGATTAAATGATTTTTTGTTTTCCATCTTGATAGTAATAACGTACAGTACCTAATGGGAGTGCTTGCTCCTACTTCTGGTTTAATAAAGTGAGATTTAATCTCCATATCTATCACCCCCTTCCATAAGCAGGTAAATAAACCAGGACATCCAGATCCCAAATCCAAGCAAGCAAAGGTTATAAATTGGCTTTAATCCATAATCGTTTGGAGGAATTATGATGAGTGGGTGGTAGAACTGCCAATCAAAGGATGGCAACACTGGATGCTTCTTAACAGGTTGTGCTCCAGCAGGAGGAGAGAACTGGAGGAGAGGAAGTTGAGAGGTGCGGGTGGAAGGATGGGTCTGACGGAGATACTCAGTCCATGCCTAGGATTACTTCCCCTGGTCAGGGAGACAGGGTTCTGAATAATTTTAAGGCCAAGGTTGATAGTATTGGTGAGATATTACAATTTTATGGAAATAAGTCAACCTTTTTAAAAATATATTTTGTAAGTTATATAATAAAAGTCAGTTTGGATAATAAAGGAACACCTCCCCTCCCAAAAAAGAAGGGTATGAACTTGACTTCAGAGATGACATGAAATCTTCCCTTTCTTTGGTTGCTTTGGTACAGTGGCAGGAATGAACAATCTGTGTTAATTCATAACTGAGTTTATTAAGCTGGGATTCTTGGTTTGCTATATGCAAATGTGGCTATTATTGCTGTATAATCAGCATTTTTTGAAGAATAGGAAAAGAATCGGGAAACTTTCCCCATAATAGTATTGTTGGCTGGGAAACCAGTGTTGGGTAGGTACAAGGATCCGGCATGAGGGTCTCCAAATAACATGCAGGATGAGAGAAATCCAGACCAACTCATTTATTATTGCAGCAATAAAGGAGGATACATCCAAGTGTCAATACACAGGGAGTGCGCTCAGTGCTTGTCACATTAAGCCTTTTATACAATATTCAGACAGGGAGAATATGTTTGGTCAAAATTTGATACAAATTCCACATGCGTATAATATCTTGCCTATCCCATAATATACAAGTGGGGGTGCAATTATAATATAATAATAAATAGGAGGTGTGGTTTTAGGGTCCTTTCATCATAAGGTCCCAATAGTTCACCAGTCTAATCGCAGAACTGGTCTTATCTGGTTGTGACCGCTAATCCTGGGTTTCCCTACTTGCCCCTCAGTTTCATAACCCCCTTTTCTGCCCAGCAATAGCCGGTATGGTATGTATCCTTCCAACACGGGGGTTTTTGAACAGACAATTTTTCCCCTTCTCCCCTCTCTGTTTGCTTTCTGTCTTACTTCCAGAAATCACTTTCAGTTATTGATACGTATATCTGGGTGATTCTGTGGCACCCAGACTGGACAAGGCAAAAAGACCAAATGTTTTGTTCCACCATCTTTGACATATGGGTTTTGGCCTAAAATTCCTCAGTAGGTCCCTTTTGCTTTAAAAAAAAAGAAAAAAAAAGACCAAATATGTAAATATGAATTATTTCCAACTGCCTTTGACTTTCTTGGCCAATTTAAATATTTCACCACACTTGTTGCCTTAATCTTATTCACCAGGATATATTTATAGCTGCATGAAGTCCTAGAAGGTAGCCTAGACTATGCTGAGCAATGAAGGTTGTTTTTTGCTTTAGAAGAAAAAAACACACCTTCTCCCATTACCCTTAATGTCAAATTGAGTATTTTAAAACTCTAAAAATGTGTAATATATTGTCTTAAATGAGAGCCAGTTTTGTTTAGTGGTTAAGGCATTAGGCTAGAAACTGGGAGGCCGGGAGCTCTAGTACCACCTTAAGCACAAAGCCAGCTGGGTGACCTTGGGCCAGTTATTCTCTCTCAGCCCTAGAAAGCAGGCAAGGGCAAACCACTTCTGAAAAACCTTGCCAAGAAAACTGCAGGGATTTATTCAGGCAATCACGAAGAGTCAAAACCGACTTGAAGGCACCAAAACAAAACAAAGTCTTAAATAATAATTAATAAATCAATGCTACTGTGGGGTTTGTTGCTTTGTGTTTGATTTTGATAGCTACTTAGACTTTGGTAATGGGTCATTTAGAGATCTAATAAACACGTAGTAACAGATTCCACCTCAAAAAGTTCTAGTATACCTCCTGATTAATGTGATTTGAAACTGAAAAAATGTATAGATAGGAGGTAGTTTAGTGTTATACCTAACTGTGGAGTGTTTAGCAACCTTGAAGTCGTTGCTATAACGTTTTAGTTGTATCAGAATGAGTTACCAAAATCAAAACTCTGAAAACAGTTGCATCCAGAAACATGTGCAAAGAACAGATTGGTCTTCCTAGCCTGCATAAGATACATATAAAATACATATGTCTGCCAGAATTCAGTCAGATCATTAATCAATATATGAGCTATATTAAGATAATACCAGCAATTGTTAATTTTTTCAGGGTGTTTTAATATATTTTATTTATTTTATATATTCAAGAATAGGCCCAAATTGAGTTTCCAAATTTTAGGGAAACTTAAAATAGAACAGAAGTGTTCATTTAATAACAAAATTTACAGAGATTGCTGATGTAAACAATGTTATCTGCCAAGCAATTTCCGTATTTTTTTGTCCTGACAAGTTTAACTGTAGAGAAATAGCTGTGTGCTAGTATAAAATTGTTCTCAAATATTTTCAAGGATAGGAGTGTTCTATCTGAGAGAGCATGTAGGTATGTCTCATTAGAGGAGTCAGGTCATAGTGGAGGTGTACTTCATAATGTTTATGACATCTTTTTATCTGTCAGAAGGATATACAGTATTCTTTTCTCTTATGCAATATTTTAATTGGTATTTCCTTGAGTAGAATTATTTCTGAATTATTTAGCCTTATTTAATATTGAAATATTGTTGCAGAACCTGGTCTCTTGTGTTCTTCCTGACAAAGTGCACAAGTACCAACTTTTTAAAATTTTGCATATCTTCTATTAATTCTGTATACTTTGTCTACTTTTGCATCCATGTCTTCTTCATCCCATTCCAAAAACTTTGTTAGAAATTCAACAACTCTCTCTTTGATGTCTTCACCAGGTTCTTCTGGAACTGCTCTCAATCTTAAACAAAATTCTTTCCCAGTTCCAGTTGTGCCACATTGTCTAAATCTTTTTCCATCTCTTGATTTATTATTTCTGTCTTATTTTACAATTTTTTTATTTTTCTTTAATTTGTTTAATCTCTCCAGTTGTAGATTCTTCAAATTTTTTATTCATCTTTTCTTCCATACTTGCAAATCTTTCCTCCATCCTCCCTTCCAGTTTAGCCAAATCTCTTTTAAATGATGCAGCCACTAATGCAGCTACTGATGCTCCCCAATTCTTCAAACATCCTTTGTAAAATTTCTAGTGTAATCCCTTTTTCTATTAATTGTTGTCCCTCTGTAAATGATCCTCTACTCCCTTCTATAATTTTCACTGCTTTTCTAGTAGTAGCCATTTTTCTTTTCTAAATTGTAATCCAGAGAGGAGAAGTAAAGAGTAAAACAGAGTCTGTTCCCTCCCCCCCATATCTATAATTCTTTAGCCCCTTTCGGCACTCCATAGATCTATAGTCATGTGATCTTTCACAATGTTCAATTTCCTTTGTTTCTATACTTATCTATTTATTTAACAAAGTCAGCCAATCACTTTCTTTAGCAAATTTAAACAATTTCCCACAGAGATATGTATTACTTATTTAATTAATTCCAAAGTACTTTTCAATAAAGTAATATTCCAAATTTAGTTGTCCCCTTAGTCCGTTTTTATCTTTCATATTTCAAGATGAGAAGAGTTTTTTGCATTTAGCTCTCTTTAAATCCTTTTGTTTATTTCCTTGCTTTTTATGTTAATCTTTCCCATGGGCTGATGGTGCACTCACCTGGTGGTTTAAAGCACTCTGCTGCTTGGAAAATCTCTCTAAACTTGAAAATTTCTCCATTTCAATGTGCTGTAGAAAGTGGAATGGGCAAACCCAGTGTCCTTGAGGGTTTGTCCATGTGAGGGAACACATGATTTTTTCTTCCATGACTCCCAGCACTCTACTTGCAAGTCACCCACAGAGTCCTTCTGGATCCTGCAGGTTTCCTCAGGAGGAGCTGCCTTCCGCAGCTTGAGTGGGTGATCTCTCAGCTTCTCCTTGTCTAGAGAAGCTCCGTTAGCTTGGGCTCGCTGCCCAGCTGCCGGTCTTGTCTTGGCATTGTCCCCTATGCTCATAGGATATGTTAGTCCGCCATATTCTCCACCCGGAAGAATGCAGTTTCATTTGAGCACAGCATAGATTGCATTTTTATTCCTAGAGTATAGTACCACTTTTCATTTCATAAGACACTGAAGTAACATTTAACCTCATTTAACATGTAAATTAACTAACATTTAATTTGAAAGAAGTTTGAAATAATAAAGCTGGAAAGTGTACACGAAGTTTTGGGAACATAAGGAAATTAGTGTTACATTTAAAAATAAATATATCATATGACCAGTGAAGGTGATGAATCGAGCAGTTCCGCAACAACTTTTGTTTCTTCATACATATATCTCTACATGCAGTGAAAACTTGTTTTCAGTTTGTTTTTATTGGCAGAGATACAAACATGGAATGAAATAGTTCCAGGAACACAGCTGAAAATAAATCTGCACAAATCTCCCAGTTCCTGAGCCTAGCAATTATTGTGGTATGATATGCTAGGAACTGTAGATATAATAAGCCAAGGCTGGTATGGTTATACATAGCTCTAGCTCACAGTTTGGTCAGGTGAATCAAATAGGTTTGGAGCTGAGTACAGACAGGTGATTTCTTAAATATAACACTTTGCTTGTAAGAATGGCTGTTCAGTTAAAATAATGTCTGGGTTTACTGGTCAAAAGGTAAAGAAGCCCTCAGTTGAGTTCAACTCCTGCTGACTATGTAGACATATCCATGTTGGTTTTTCTGTCAATAATGTGAAAATGGTTTGCCACTCTGTTCTTCCAGGATGTTTTTCAACCGCTCACTTTAGCTTACAACTCTAGTACTCCATGGATCTCTCCTATTCAAACCAGGCACTTCCCTGCTTAGTTTCCGAGCCCAGACAAGATCAACCAGGGTGATGCCACGTGCTGCTGCAAGTTTTTAGTAGGCGTATCTAGTTTTTCAAGTGGCCAGTCAGCAAGTGGTTAGTAAGCAAGAACTGAGACTGAAGCATCAGGATAGTAGTCAAGTTTCATGACAAGAGCACAAAATCAAATCTCAAGTATGATTTGATATAATCCTGATGGACTTTGGGATACATGGGTAAGCCTGTCCTCATGCATTACTCTGCTGGATAGAGAGAGCAGGAAGTGGCAGGCATGCTCTTTGCTTCAGATATGCCATAATTTCTCACTTGCCTATGCTCAATTTAGTTACAGATGCACAGGAACAAACAGCTCAAAATATCAAGTTGCCCTGGACATGCAATAAGTACTTCTTCAAACATAAAAATCAATGCATGAATGACGCTTGAGTATTGTTACACTGTCAGCAGCTGCACCTCTTTCCAGTTTTTTGTCAGGCCAGCAAATACTACTTTTTCTACTACTGGATACTTTGCTGTGTCAGTTGTTGCTACAATTATGTCACCGTATTGTGTGACCATGGGCCTTGGGGGAGCACTTAAGATTTATGGTCTTCAAGTAAGAAACTTGTTTAGGGGTAATGCCTATTTCTGTGGTTCTTAAGAATGTCCATGTGAACCCTATAAGAATCTGACCATACGATGAAATCTTAATTTACTGGACCTTGATATGGCAGATTTCTCAAGCAATGGGTCAAATCCACTGCAGTTTATACCATTTATATAATGATGTCTTGATGCAAGTATGTCACTTGTCATCAGGAAAATGAAGTAAATCCTCATGATGATGTGCTGTCCAATTTGTAGGACATTTGTGAATCATGGACATTTCCTCCTCCAATTAGTCTGTTAAAAGCAGATTTCTCTGTATTTGTAAATAAATCTCTAAAGGTACATGGCTAATATTGAAGAAGAATTAAACTACATATAGTGAATTCCTAAACAACGAATTTAGGCTTTAAAAGTTACTTGAAATGCAGTGACCCTTCCTGGGAGTACCAGTGAAAAATTATGCTAGGAGAAAGCAGAGTTAATATCAGATTGCATATATCAGATTGCTATTAGCATGGAGGTTTGTAACCAATTGTGCACACACAGAGTCAGCTAATAGTCTTTTGGTTTAGAACAGTTAACATTGGTCTGATGTCCTGATCCTACATAGACCCGCGGAATGGATGTTTTGCTAATTCATGCCTTGCCTATATTGAGATCAGTGGGAACAGGAATGTTAAGCAGCTGTGTGATTTCTTTGTATGATTGGAATCTGATTAGACAACTCAGAGTGGGATGGAAAACAAAGTTATATTGAGGAAGTTAATTTATACAGCAGAGACTCATAATCAAGAGCTAAGGTCTTAGCAGAATATCATTATTATAACATTATTGAAGTCTTTTCATGCCTCATGTTTTGTCATTTCTAGCAACACAACGTAGGAAACAACATAAACAAGTTCAGTAAGGGAAGCAATCTCTGTAATGTCTTTATTGGCAAGAGGAGGCATTGTCTATGCTAAGGCCATGTATATATTCTGATTTTGCAACAATGCATGAAGAAACACAGAATTCTATACAGCACTGGATACAGAATTCCAATTCATAGGACTTCAGTGTTTATGTAGAAAATGTATTCTGAACACAGAGAGGCTATTTTACATGTTCTGCTGTAATATTGTCTGGGAAAAGAAGCTTGTGAACCCTCTAAAGGTTTGAAACTAACATTGAAATGGGTAGTGAGGACATTTTTGGTGAAGTGGGCCATTTTACAATAAAAATGAAGACTCTTTTGAGTCAAGTTCAATTCCTGGTGGCTTCATGGATATCTTCATGTAGTTTGCCATTTCCTTCTTCTGAGAGGTTTCTTCAGCTTCCCAGTCTAGTCTGTAGTACTAGGATTTCCTACTGATCCTCTGTACTAACAGACCCTGCTTAACTTTTCAAGATTAGTTAAGGGCAGTTAGATATGTTACTGTATAAATTGCTATTTAAACAATGGGAGTGTGGGACTCTGACTGGAGACAGCTAGGTTCACACCACTTTTAAGCCATGAAACTTGTAATGAAATCACTACAATTACTCAGCCGTACCTTCCAAGGTTATTGTGAGGATAAAATGAGAGGAGAGTGACCAAGTATGATTCCTTGAATTTCTTTTTTAAAAAAAGGCAGGATGTAAATGTAGTGAATAAAACACTTTCTTCTTGTCTTGACTGTATGGACATTATATAAACTACTGTTTGTATTTGTAAAAAATGCGGAATAAATAAATAACAACACAACACACCAGGCAGAAGACTTTATGAGCTCTGGAGTATTTGCAGATAGTCCTGTTTCCTGCTAATCAGGACTCTGTCTGTTTTCCACTTTTTAAACCAGGTTTCCAAATGTTATAAGTACACTCAGAGTTATATTCATTTGAGACTACAGTATGTGTGTAATGTATGTAACATTTCAATATTTTTGAGAAGGTTGAGCATGAAACCTCAGTTTCTGTAAAGTTCTGAATTTATTTCTTATCCTCACCCTCTTTGGTAAAATATTGATTCTCAACTGGTGGGACTAAAAGACATAAACACATAATACCTTCATCCTTGGGTTTTTTTTTAATGTGTAAAGTTTTAATTGACAGACATAAGGAAAGTGGAGGAAGGAGAGAGAGAAAGAAGAATCTAGAAAAATGTACACGGATGAGAGAGAAAATTACATCTTTTACTGTATACCCCATTTAGAGTGAGCTTAAAGGGTGAGCGTTGGAGTTGAAAAGGATGGGCCACTGAATTACAGCCACTTGCATCCAGATGATGGGGAAATTTCAGGAATGCCTGGCATACTCAAACTAATGCTTCATCCTAGGCTCTTTTTAAGTTCATAAGAATATCCTTCTGGATCAGGCCATGACCCACCATAAATCACTATTTTACTTCTGATAGTACCCAACCCAGTACCCCTGGGGTACTCTTAAGCAAGGCAACAGAAGCGTACCGTTTGCCTGCTGATGGTCCCCTACAACTGTCTGTCTTTCTGCATTTGGAGGCATGCTTCTCCAAACCTGAAGTCTAATCTTGATTAAGTTTTTAAGTCTAATAGCTCTCAATAGGTCTGTGTTCCCTGAATTTATCTATTCCCTTTTAAAACCATCAAGGTTAACAGCTGTTACTATTCTACTGGTAACAAATTCCACAGGTTAATGATGCATAATACAATGAATACTTTCTTTTGTCTGTTTTCAATCTTGTATCAGTCAGCTTCATTGGCTAACCTCTGGCAGTAGTATTTTGATGAAGAAAAACTTCTCCCTGCCTATTATTGTTTATAGATAATAATTTATTCATATTATCTCCTTCTCCTTCACTGTATATTGGGGAGAATATTGTTGAACTGGTTGCATTATGAGACTGGCACCAATTACATCATGGCAGAATTCCTTTAGGGTCTAGTTACACAGCTTTCCCATCAGTATTAGTTGGGTTGTATGAATTTGAGTTCATCATTTTGAGATCCAGTTTGGTGTAGTGATGAAGGTGTTGGCTTAGAAACCAGGAGACTGTGAATTCTAAGCCTCCCTTAGGCATGAAAGCTGGCTGGGTGACTCTGGGCCAGTCACAGTCTCTCAGCCCAGCCCATTTCACAGGGTGGTTGTTGTGGAGAAAAGAGGAGACAGGAGTATTACGAATGTTTGCTGCCGTGAGTTATATGTAAAAATAAGGCAGGATAAAAATTTAATAATCATCATCATATTGAAGGGCACTAGATTAGGAAAGGCTGGAGTCTTAGGCAGCTCATGACAAAATGGATCACCAAGTAAGGTTAGTAAAGAGTGAACCTAGAGAGAAGGGAGAAGAATGTGTTTTTGAGAAACAGGGTGGTGATATTGAAAATAGGGAAAGTGTAACTTTTGAATCACAGTAATAAATGTTAACTGGAAGGGAAGATTCTTAATAATCTAGTGGTAGAAAATGTACCCAAAGAAGTTATAAATACAACTGGAGAGGGTCTAAATAATAGTTACATTGAATGAAAACACTTCCACAATCATGGAAGTACTTCAAAATGCATGTGTAATTTTTTATCTCTTTTTCTCACTTGCGCTTTCAGTCCTTGAGTGCACTATTGCTCCAGAATATCTAGTAGCTATGCTATTGAGAATGTCATTGTGTTGTGTCAAGTGAAGTGTGTAAAATGAAGCAGAGATCTTTCACAGAGGCATGAAATCAAAATGATAGGATACCTTAATTATCCCATATCTGTTGGGGGACAGGCTCAGCCAAGCATGGTCCTAGCAGAAAATTCTTGCCTTACTGACAACTTTTTTCTTCAGAGGGTGAAGGAAAGCACAAGAAGATCAGTTATCCTTGATAGTCGTTAATTGGGAAGACTTTTCTGAGGAAGTAGAAGGATCATTGGGGAAAGTGACCATATATCTTAGATTTTTTAAAAGTGGTTTTTAAGAAACTCAGAGCAGTGATAAGCTAGGTCCTGTGGCAGGAGAAGTTAATGGGACAAGGAGCTCAAACCATGTGGGAGTACTTAAAGAAGTAGGTGCTAAAAATATAAGTACAAACAGTTCCACTAAGGTGGGGAAAAAATGGAGGATAGCAAAAGAAGCTAAAGATGCTATACAGAAAGTTTGGAAAACAAAACAGGATATATACATGATGTAGAAAGAGGGATAAGTTACGCAGGAAGAATACAGTCAGCCCAGAACTGTCAGGAAAGCGAAAGCTCAGAATGAAGCTAGCAGATTAGCAAAAGACTTCTTTAGATATGTTCAAAAGAAAAAAGGGAAAAAAGAATTACTGTACCAAATGTTCAGTGAAGAAGGCAACATGCAAATGGATAACATGGAAAAGAGAGTTAATCAACTATTTTGGTTCAGGTTTTTTTTTTCCTTCAACAAAAGCCCTATATGTTCTACAGAAAATTTCTGAAGAGTAGAATGAAGGGGCAGGACTGAAACTTGAGATTTCTTCACAGTGAAACAGTACAGTTCTCCAACATCAGATGAATTGCATCCTTGAACGCGGTGGTGCAGCGGCTTAATGACGCTGAAAGTTGCCGGCCAGAAATGGTCGACGCTTCAGCGGTTCGAGTCCAGCCTTCGCGTTAGCAGGGTGAGCTCCTGTTTCCTCCCCAGTTCCTGTCAACCCAACAGTTCGAAAACTCACGTGAGTAGATAAATGGGGACTCTCACTCCAGTGGGAGGAAAAATGCTGGTGCGCCTTGCAAAAGGAGTCGGGAGCAGTTGCCGGTAAGTGCAAAAAACTGCGTGCACCCAAAAAAGGGCGCAAAGCAATGGAAACCCCGCCTCCTGCGCTCGCCAGCTGGGCTCTGCTCTAGGAAGGAGGCTCTGGCAAACCACTTCCGAAACAATTGCCTTGAAAACTGCAAGGACTCGTCCAAGCAGTCACTGCAGAGTCGGTAACGACTGAGCGCAGATTTAAAAAAAAAAAATGCTGAAGGAACTAGCTAGTGGTCTGTCTGAGCCCTTATGTATTATTTTTGATAAATCCTGGAGAACTGGAGAAGTGCCAGATGACTGGAAGAGAATAAACTGCAGACCAGTCATTGTAAAACTGACACTTGGGAAGATTCAAGAGCAGATCATAAAAAAATTATTTGTAAGCACCTTGAAAACAAGGTAGTTATCACCAGAAGTCAGCATGAATTTGTTGGGATCAAATCTTGCCAGACAATCATACCTCCTATTTTTTATCCATTAATTTCCTTAACAAATTGTCAAATGCTTTGCTGAAGGCAAAGTATATTATGTCTACATGGTAGCAGTCCTACAAAGTAACCCATGGAAAGCTAGTTAAGTGTGCGTCAAATAGAATAACAAATAACTGGCTCTAAAATTGTTCTCCAAGACTAATGGATCCTCATCAGATTGGAGAGAAGCATAAGTGCTAATGCTGCAAAGATCAGTCTTTGTGGTGTTCCTCAAAGCTTAGTCCTGATTTGGGTGAAGAGGTGGAGGGAATGCTTATCAGATTTGCAGATGATACAAAATTGAGTGTGACAGCTAACACCCAAGAAGATAGAAATAATATTAAAAATGATCATAATAGGTTGGAAAAGTAGGCTGAAAGTAACAGAATGTAGCTTAACATAAGCAAGTGTAAAGTTTATTACTTAGGAAACAAAAAATCAATTGTACAGGTATAAGAAATGGGAGATACTTGGCTGGGTAATAGTACGTGCAAAAAAGGTCTTGGAACAGTAGTTGATGTGCAGATGGGCTCTGAACCAGCTGCATAGATAGTAAATACAATTTTAGGCTCCATCAACAGATGAGTAACTCATGTTAAGTCACAGGAAGCAGTACTTTCACTCTGTTTTGCTTGAAGTACTGTGCCCAGTTCTGAGCATTGTTCTTTAAGAAGGATCTTAAAAAATGGAACAGGTTCCAAGAAGGGCAGTGAAGATAATCAGAGTAATATAAACTAACTGCTGTGAAGAGAAGCAGTTTTGTATGCTTAGCCTTGAGATAAGATGGCTGAGGAGACAAATGATAACTTATTTCAAATACCTAAAAGGATGTCTCATTTAAGATCAAGACTGTTGTCTCTTGTTCCAGAGTACAGGACATGGAATAATGGATTTAAATTGCAGGAAAGCAGATTTTGACTGGATGTTACTGCAGATAAAACTTTCTAACAATAAGAGCAGCTGGACATAGAACCAATTATCCCCAGAGGAGGTGGATTCTCCTTCACTGGGTATGTTCAAATGTGGATGCTTTAATATGGATATCTTCAATGAATAGGGGATTTGATTTGATGGCCTAAATAATGCCTTCCAGCTCTGTGATTCTTTGTGACTGTGACTGTTCCATGATTACCTTCTTTTTAGGCTTTGTGAAGCTCGATTACATTCTGTAGGAAAATGATTTGTCCTGTAGACATCTGATTCTTTCCCAAGCTAGGAATGTAGTTTTCTGCCAGGATGAAGAACCAGATTAGATTCCAGTAGCTGGAGTCAGGGCTCTCCATGGAGGAGGAGGGGGTTGCTAAGAAGTTATAGCAGTAATCAGCTGGTAAGAAGCAGCTTCAGGGGAAATGCCTGCTGTTTTGTAGGCAAGCGCTATGAGTTCCTGCCCACTAAAGTATCTCTAGGATCCTTGTCTGGAATGTCACAGCAGGTACCAGCATCAGCTGATCTTGCCTCATCTTGAAAACATAGGGTCAGACCTAATTAGTACTTGAATGGGACGTCACTATAGTTTAGGACAATAAACCAAACTAGGAAATAAATGTTCCAAAAATGGTGAGGGCAAATCAGTTCTGTATTGTTTCCATATTGTTTCCAAGATGAGTCTTTATCTTTACTAGTGTGTATGTTTATAGGCAAATACAGTGCACTTCTCCGAATGCAATGGGACTTGCATTTTCTTCCTAGATAAGAATGTATAGAGGAATAGCCTTCATTTCTAACGTTTTCTCCCTACAAGGCAGTTACCAGAAAATGGGGAATGTACCCAGTATCAGATGTGTAGAAAAAGGTTGGTATTGTTGTTCCTTTTCATTGCTCTGTCGCTTATATCGGAATGCTTAGACTGTAGTGCAGTAAGTGGAGAGGAATGCTTAGACAGATTTACTAAGTCCTGAGCGTTGCTTCATAAATATGTACCTAGGTATGTATCTACAATGCAGCAATGTGACTTCAATAAATACAAGTGTCATAGAGATCTAATTTGCAAGGAGGAGCAATTGGCTTCTGGTTAAGCACACAGTATTCAGTGAAATTTAATTCAGGTTTCATTGGCAGTGAAGCGGCTCTGGGCGGTGAAACGGAAGGGTGAAGTCGTCTTCTATATTTTTTACAGGACATTGGGGTTGATTGTGGATGGATTTGTGCACTGGACTTCCTTTGGGCTCACATCCCCCCAAATGTAGCATGAACATGCTCAACAGTCACTTTTTTCTGCCATGTCCTCATGACTTTGGTACAAGGTCAGGATGAAACTCCCTGATCACTTGCTGGCACAAGTTGAAGACACCGCTTGTTCACTGTGGATTGCTCAGTTCTTCAAGCTTGTTACCCTTCAGCTGGCCAATTTTTGAAGACAAACTGAGATTCTTTCAGAAAAGCGTTAGGCACAGATTTAAAAAATAATCTGACTTACAGGTCACAAGTGTGGAGGTGGGGTTATGTCAAGCAGAAGCATCAAGAGAGCTCGTTCCTGCTTTACCCTGTTCCCTTCCTCCATATTTATCATGGAGGGCCATTTGGACCTTTTTAATGTTCTTTCAGAACAGCACTGGACCTGTGTTCAGAAATAGATTGACAGGTCACAGGTGGGAAAGACCTCTGCCAGTGCCCTATTAGTTGGGCAATTTAAGAAATGGCTCAGCATATTGATCCAAGTACATGCCTGTGCTCTTCATCTTTCATGACTTGTCTAATTCTCTTTTCAAAACTTCCATGGTTTCAATTTAATTCAGTCTGTTCTGAACCTCCAACTTTTTTAGCATCATTTGATATCTGCGTTCTAGGAGCACGAAAGGAGAAAAACCTATTAATTTCCTTTACACCATGCTGTTATATAGCTGTATCATCTCCCCTTTACTCCCCGTTTTTCTAAACTAAAAAGCCCCTTTTCCATATGAGGAAATTGCTCAGCCCCTTAATCATTTTGAGTGCCATTTTCAACACCTTTTCCACCACTACAATATCCTTTTTGAGCTGTAATAATATTACAGTTTTATTTTCAGTATTGATGCTTTTTCTCATATTCCTAGAAAAGGAGTTTGAATTTTTCACTGCAGCTACACGCAGGATCAATGCTTTTATTGGGCTGTCTCCTATAGTCCTAAGATCCCTTTCTTGATCAGCCATAATTAACTCAGATCCTATCAGTGAATGGGTGAAATTGGGATATTTAACCCCAATATGCATTGCCTCACTTTTGTCTACCATGAACTCTGATATTATTTACAACCCTAAATATTTAGGCGGCATTTGCAAACTCGGCTACTTCACAGGTCGCTCCTAATGCCTGATCATTTTTAAGCAAGTTAAGAAGCATTAGGCTCAGGACAGATCCTTGATAGGCTCTACTATTTGGGTCCCTTTACTGCAAACTGGCATACATTTATTCATGTTCTTTTTTCTGTTCAGTTAGCAATCTGTAAGACCCATCCTTTATCTCATTACTATAAATTTTCTCAGGACTCTCTCGAGAGGCAAAGGTTTCTCAAAAGTCCAGGTAAATAATACCATCCAGATGATTCCTATCTATATGCTTATTAATATTAGGAATTGTAAAAGATTAGTAAGACCGGACTTGCCTTGCAGAAGCCATTTTTTTCTTTCTTCCTTCAACAGGACTAGTCCTTCAATCTGCTTGCTAATTTTGCTTTTAATAATACTGCTCACTAATTCATATGGACCTGCATTTGCCTGCATGTCTTCTGGATCTATTTTTTTTATTCCCATAACCATAGCCACTTTCCAGGCCTGATGAGTGCTTTTAGGGATAAGTTACATATTTTTGTCTGACAGCCAAAGTCATCAGTATGTTCCAGGAACATAAAAGAAGAAGACCTGTTGTTATGGTGAGCTTTGAAAGGCTGACGTGTTATTGAATTGCCCTGCTTTAAGTCGCTCTGATGTTCTTCATAGGAAAGGGGTACTTTCATGACACTCTGCTAGAGCTCCTGTCTCTGGAGAGCTTATGACTGAATTTGAAAGCTGCCTATGAGGTATGGCAGGAGAGTTGGTTGGGAAGCACTTTTTGTAAGCTTTCAATTAATCCCATTCACTATGTTTTTATTATAGGTGCTTTTGAGAAAATACACTAATTTTTTTCCCTCATGTCAAAATGTCATTAAGAACCTGATGATTAAGGGAGCAATTAGCACATCTTTTCCGCAGAAGATGAATGTTAGGGAGCTGTGTAGCGCTAAACTATCTGTATTGATACTGAATACCATCGTATCTTAAATAGCTTGTCGGTGTTAGGATTTAATTAATCACACATGAGTTAATTTCTGAGCACCATTAATAAGTAGTGTACAGCAGGTTCCGTAGGAAATATTCTGTGTTTCATTACATTTTTTTCACATGAGCAGCTGAGCTCTGGATTTTTCCCAGATATCACACTCTTGAGGATTGGTCACATACCTCTTTCTTATATGCCTTTGTTGCTATGTTGATTCCTTCTGTAAAATGGATATCTGTCATTATGAATGTTGTATGCCACCCAGAGTCACTTTTTTGTGAGATGGGCAGCCATACAAATATGATAAATAATAAATAAATACATTTACTTGAACCTAAACCCATTACATAACATAGAGGCAAAGATAATCTAGTGAAGAATGGCAGCCAATACAGTTAATGTATCTTCCCACATGTATGCATTCTTTCATCCTTATTATTACCCAGCCTCTGCTATTTTTTTCCTTGTCTCTTCAGTCCAAATAAGAATGCCACTTAAGGAAATGAAAGGCCATCTTTTCTCCCATATTTTAAGCTTATTATTTTGGGCAGAAGTACTTATACTTTCTGGCTGTTTATTATCCCTCTCCTGAGTGATTATTTCTGTGTGTTGTACCTTCTTTAGAGGGATCCTGAAGAACACTATAATTTATGTTGGAGTAAGTATATTAAATGCAAGAACAATAATGATCCTTGAAGCACTTAAAATACCGACACAGTTATTCTGTGTGAGCTTTCATAGACTACTGTCACCTCTATCAGATGAAGTTAGAGAACTTACGCACTTATGATTTGAGTTGTAGATACTAACCAATATACACCTGGAGTAACAAAATATAGGAAATGGGTAAAGTAAGACTAATGTTGTCCAAAACATCAAGATTCATAACCTGCTTCTTTGTCCTGCACAATAGATGGCTTAATTTGTTAGCAGTGTTCGACCTGACTCCACATAGGTCAAACTGTCCAATCCCTTGAGCAAAGATGAATGGGTTGAAATCTGGCCGTGCACATTCAGTGTTCCAAAATCAATGGGAAAATGCTTAAACTACTTGGAATGTTCTGTCAGTGGCCTCATAGCTGCCCTCCTTAAGCAAAGATTCTGCAAAGACGAATCTTATGAAATAGTTGAACTGGAATCCATTAAGAGTGTCAGCTTTAATTTCCCATGGATTAAACAGAAGCCAAAAGTTTTTTGTTGAAGTATTGCTTAGTATGATATGTGAACCCATGTATTAATCAGCTCATCAGCTCTAATATTAACACAAAGAAAGATGAAATCATGTCATCCTTCACTGCTACTGCTCTATTCACATCCATACAACCCATCCTCATGAAGAAAAGCGTCTGCAAACTGCTACGCAAGTATATGACATGGAAAAAACACACCAAATTTTTAATTTCCAACCTCACGAAACTGATAAAACTCAGCCTCACCACCTACTTCCAGTCTAACAGCCCTGTATACCAACAGGTCACAGGAACACCTGTGGGATTCCCCTTCACAGGGTGCATAGCCAAAGCAGTCATACGATAACTAGAAAGCATGGCCCTTCCCAAAATCAAACCCAAAACATGGATGAAGCATATTAACCACACATTTGTCATCCTAAAAAATCAGAGCAAAAGCATACTTTAAATACTTAATTCTAGATGCCTGCGGATCAAACTCAGCATAGAGAATGAGAGAGAAAACAAACTCCTGTTCCTTGACATCCTTATCACCAAATGTAATGATGGCATGCTGCAATCCCAAAGTTACAAAAAAACAACATGAAGTAGCTAAATTTTCAATTTCTGCAGTAACCCCTCCATTCATAAAATCAGCTGCATAAGAACCCTCATCAACAGAGTATACTGTAGCTCACCAACACTCAATAAAGCAGAACTTAACTACCTCCAAGATACATTCAAGATCTACCTCCTGAATTTCATTAAAAATGTACTAGGAAATGAAACCATACAGGTAGTCCTTGTTTAGTGACCACAGTTGGGACCAGCAACTCAGTTGTTAATTGAAGCAGTTGCTAAGTGAAACCGCAACTGTGCTTATGGTTTTACTTCAGCTTTCCTTTTGCTTTACAGACCTGCAAAGGTCATAAATGTGAGGATTGGTCATAAAGTTATTTTTTCATCACCATTGTAACTGTGAACAGTCACTAAATGAGGCAGTTGCTAAATGAGGACTACCTGTGAACAAAAAGATACCCAGAATTACTATGATAATACTGCTATGCACAAAAAATGGATCAGAACATACCAGTAGCCTACTCCAACCATGAAACATCCCACAAAAACACAACACAGAATTCTGTGCAAACCAAAAGACTGCACACTCCACCAAGACAGAATTAACATGATATATAGTATTAACTTCATGGATTGTAACCAATATGCTATTACAGAGGACAGTCAGGGCACCAGCTGCATCAGAGAATTATGGAATGCAAAACTTCAGTAAAGAGCCAAGATTGCAAGTACCTAACAACTACCCATGCCCTTAAAACTAATCATGCATTTAACTGGGAGATTACTGAAGTCATAGACCATGCAAAGAAGCAAGAAAGCTAGATAATGTCTAGAAGCCTGGTACTTAAGTAAATGGGCTAGTAACAGATCTGTTGAGCTAGATGCCACTCAATCAGCCACCTGATTCAAAACACTCAGAACAAACAAATGAGGAGGTCCAATCAAAATGGAAACAACCAATTGATTGACACCTCCAAGGAAACCTCCAATCACCAATCAACCCCCTGAGTTCAAATCTTACACAGACTACAGATACTGCAAGGCATACTATAGAGGAAAGAGGGAATGGCCTTGAGGGACAGGAGGAAGAGCCGCTACCAAGGTAAAGGTCAGATAAAAGACACCTGAGTCCAGGGCAAGAATGTAATGTGAGTAAACCTCTCAGACAAGCCCCTCCATAGTTCCCATGAATAAAAGGGAGGGAAGGGGGAAGTGCATTCAGACTTGCAAAATTCTGTTACTGTAGCTTTACCGTAAAAGCAGTGCTGACTACATGGCATTGGTTTCCTAATCTGATCTGCCTTGAAGGGCTGACACATACCCCCCCCCCCGAAACTTTTTACTGAGAAACCCTTGCAGAGACATGGGGTGAATATTCTGTAGAAAGCCTGATTAATACCTTTGTATTAATCTCACAAAACCTGGAGTACCCAATCACAAGGCATGAACTTTGTGAATAACCACTATCTAAAAATAATTATCACTAATTAAAGTGCCTGCATTTCATTTTCCCTGACCTGTTTATTATTCTAGGCTCCCTTCCATGTACATGTATATTTGTCTCTTAATAATCCATGCATCTCATGAAGTAAATAGTTCTGCAGAAATCTTTATGCCATGGTTAATCTTTAAAGTGTCATAAGAAGTTATCTAGTATACAGTCACTATATTTCTTGGATCAACTTTATGGTCTGTCAAGAATTACAAAATTGTAGGATGCCATTATTTCACGGGCTTGAATGTTATGATTGTTCTCTCTGTGTGACACACAGCTTTTAAGGCGCTTTCTAAATCCTAGATACTGTTTTGATATTCAAGGATATGTATGCATACACTTTAAATGATGAACAAACATAAAACCAAAACAGTTATCCTGTAGATAGTTATTTAGAACATATCTTTTTTAAAAAAACAACTCAGAGCTGGAATATGGAAATGGAATGTCACAAAAGTCGTACTATACTAAATTCCTGGTACTTTTGCAATGATCCAATTGGGGTGGAAACAACACATCCCATTTTAGTTTAATGATTTGTTATTGTTCCCAACCATTTGAACTTTTTTTGCTTATGAATTAATAAAGCTTGTACAATATAACTATTTGTTGAGTTAAATTTTTAATTTTCTGCAACATTCCCTAATTACGAGAATTAGATTGCATGTTCCAAATTACTTTGCTTTGGCTTCTCTTTGAAAAAGAGGAAAGCTTTCACTGTTCCCTGTACTCTTATGTATCCTAGGAAATTACTGGTTTCTTGTGACTCCAGTAGCAAATAGAGTATTATGTCCTGGGCAGTGTAGTTCACAGAATTATGGTAGATGTTGCCCCGGTTTATCCCAATCAACAACATTAGAAAACCAGCAAGACTCTACTCTCTTCCTTTTAACTTACATCTTTGCGAAGGTTAAGCATATGTGAACCTAAGGTGAATCTATGCCAGGAATTATTTTGATATTTCTACATGTAAACACCTTCTTCTACAAGTATTTTATTTTTAACTTTATGGTAATATGAAGCACTGCAAGGAGACTACAGCCTGTAATGTACATTTTAACATTTGAAGACAGGCTGGCATCAAACAACTTAATGAAATTTGATAATACAGGATGGATTAAAATCTCAAAGTCTGGAAAATCTGTCAAGTACCTGCTCTTCTAGTTACCTAGAAACCTGTAGCTTGTGTCTGAGAATCTATTGTGGTTTCTGTCTATGATAGTACTTATTTATATGAGCCATGTTAGAAAACCACCAGCCAAGTGTCCAACCGACTATTCCTTGGTAAAAATTTTTGATAATGTAAATGGTCTCAAACGATAGAAGGTCCTGAATGAGATGGATTATCTAGAACCTTTTCAGTCAGATTTAGGCCTGGACATGGGATGGAGACTCCGTTGGTTGTTCTTGTGGATGAACTTCAGTGAGGCTTTGGAGAGAGGGTGGTACATCCTTCCTGGTCTTGTTAGAGAGCTCAGTGGCATTCAGTACGATTGACCATAGTATCCTTTTGGTCTGTCTGCAAGGGCTGGGGATTGGAGGCACTGTTTTGCAGTGGTTCTACTCTTTCCAAAGTAAGTGCTTCCAGCTGGTATTGCTGGGAGAGGAGAGGTCAAGTCTTTGCCAGCTTAATTGTAGGGTGTCCCAGGGCTTGTCCTTTCTCCCATTTCAGTGGAGAGGTCATCCATAAGTTTGGGGTCAGGTATGATCAATATGCTGATGATACCCAGCTTTACATCTCTACCTCAGGCTGAACAGGAGATGTGTTAAAAGTCCTGACCCAGTGCCTGGAGGCAGTAAGAGACTGAGGCATAATAAATCCCAGAAAATGGAGGTACTGTTGGTATAATAACCTTCTAGTACCGTGGATATTCCATTTACTGCTGTAGATGGGGTTGCCTTTCCCTGAAAGAGTTTCTGTGCAATCTGGGGGTTCTTTTTTTTTCTCCCCTGCATCCGGGACAGCCTTTGGCTATCTTCAGTTGCCTTTTCCAATGACTCATGCCCTTGTTATCTCTCAGAGTACTGCAATACACTTTACATCAGATTGCATCTAAACATGGTTTGCAAGCTGCAGCTAGTGCAGAATGCAGCTGCCAACTTGCTGACCTGTGTGAGTCAATCTGTTGGTTGCTAGGAGGCTTCTGGGTTTAATTCAAGATGCTGGTGATCACCTAAAAAGCCCTGTATGGCTTGGATGCTAGTTACCTTTGGGTCCACCTGCTTCAAGTAGAATCTGCCCACTATACATAGTCTAGCAGAGACAGAATGCTTTGGGTGCTCACCCTAAAAGAGACAAGGGGGCTTGGAGCTTGGGGAACCATGTTCTCAGGAATAGCCCCATCCCTCTGAAACAGCATGCTTCTAGCAATCAAGTGTACCTGTACAACTTTCAGAAAAATACTGAAGATAGTTTTCTTTCAAAGGGTTTTGAGGTAGGAAAATTTCCCAAATGTAACAATGGTTTTTATGAATGGCATTGTTTTATTAGTTGTTTTTTTTATTGTGTTTATTGTATGTTCAAAGAGTAGATAGCATACAAATATGGGCAAATAAATAGACTGTGTTGAAATTCTCCCCTAAAGAAATAAGTAGAAATTAAAAGTGTTAAATTTTGGAAATTTCCAACACATGATTTCTAGTGAGAAATGATCACAGAATGCATCTATTATATATGTGCATGCTAAAAATGAGGAAATGTAATGGAAAATCAAGTTAATGAATAGAAAACTTGTGTAGAGTGAAAATAGAGTCAGTAAAAACATTGCAAAAATATATAACTTAAATGTAATAGTAATGGTCAAAATAAGAATAAGCATGTTCCTTTCCCACTGATCTAGATAGAAGAATTAAACCTATGCAAAGGTTTTATTAGTAGAAAAGGCTAGGGTTGAGCATACAAATGGTTGATCATCTCTCTGCAAACTTTTTTAGATTACAGTAACTTCAACTCCATCAGATGACAGCAAGAAAGGTCTAATTCTTTCTACTTCGTCGCCTATATAAATGAAAATGGAATAGGTACAAGTAATTGTATTATTTTTTTTCATCAGTAAGTCATAGCATCCTGCCAAGGATTTTATCTTTGTTTCTATTTGGATAATAATCTACAGTAATAAGTTATTGTGGTGACTTCTTCAAACATTATTGTCTGCGCCATAGTAAAATTAAAGATAAGATGAACAGAATAAATTAAAATGTAGCTGTTAAACACTTTTGAAGGCTTACCTGAATTTCAGAGATGGCATATAAAATCTTATACTAACAAATGGAGAGAAAGCAGTGGAATCCTTTTTTTGATCTTCATCATAAAAAAATGGAAAATATATCGGAAAATAAGTAGGTTAGAGAAGCAGTGGAATATTTAAGCTTGGACAGTACATTTAAAAGGTTGCATCATTTTAATCTCTAGGAAATACTTTATTGACATTGGTAAAACTATTAGTATTATCCTCTGTGACTCCTTTTGGGAGTGGGAATTCCTACTCCGCATTGTTGTTCATAGAATAGTACAGGCCTAATGTAGCTCTTACATTTCTGCTATTTTGCCATTTTTTTTTCTTTTATGTTTAAAAGAAGTTTGGGATACAGAGTTAGGAAAACAAATAGGAGAGATGAAGTGGGAAACATTTTGGAACTTAGGTGGTTTTCTATAAGCTTCCATAGAAGAGATGCAGTGGAAGATATTACATTGCTGGCATTTAACTCCAACTAAAGTAGGACAAATAGCGATAATTATTCATCAAAATGTTGGTGGGGTTGCAATCAGAAGGAACATTTTTTCATATGTGGTGGGCTTGTGAAAAGGTGGTGCCTTATTGGAAGACAATGTTTAAAGAAGTTAGAATAATAATTAAACAAAAAGTAGAATGTATTCCAGAATTAGGATTATTACCTATTTTTGAGGGAAATAACTTCAAACTAAACAAAAAGGAGCTTTTTGTATTCTTACTCCTGGTTGCAGAATTGAGAATTGCTCAAAACTGGAAATTTCTAGATAACCTATAATTGAATAATTGGTGTGTGGTCAAGTGTGGTCAGTTGCTCTTATGGAAAAAGTGACTGATAAAATCCGAATACTGACTTCTCAAAGGATGAATCGTGTTTTATTGGATCTGGAAAGATTATATAACATGCTACTAATAATAAATCTTCTACTGATACATTGAATGTTATATGCAACCTATGATTGAATGTTGACATAAGTTTTGCATTGTTACCTTGTATTATTGTTTCTTCTTGCCTTACTGAATATTAAGAATAAAAAGTAAAAAGATATTCCACACACAGAGAAAAATTGTGTTGAGCCCAAGACATCCAAAATAGAATGTTTTCCTAGGGAAAATAAACAATATAAAGCTGTAGTATAATAAACTGAAACATATTTAAAGGCACATTGATAATATTGACTAAAAAAACAGAACAGGAAAAAAAAGGAAAGCGAAATAAAGTAAAATTGAAATATACAGTGCTTAAGTACGTTCAGTGCTAAACCATGGATAAAAAATAAAGATGTTTTCCATGAATGGTTTCAACATTTTACCGGTCAAAAGCCATTTTGACCTTTGAGTAGCATGATGGGGCCACATTTGCAAAAGTGAGCAGGCCCAAAACAGTAACAAAACCTTACTTAAGTTAAAGCTACCTAAGCGTTGACAACAACTTAATGGCACATAATCAATCAGAGGTACTGATTTTTCATCTTCAACTTTTAAATACGTGGATTTTAACTAAACATTAACGGAATAATTCATTACTCAAGTGTATCTGTATATAAATTTCTGGTTTTCTGCAAAGGAAAAGCCAGGGATTTGCAACCAGAATTGTTAGGGAGCACCTGGGGAATTTAGTACAACCTTTTCCTCTGTTTAAAATGAATTATGATCTGCTCATCTCTTAAAAGACAAGCAGCTAAAGTGGCTGGTCAGACCCCCCCCCGTGCGATAAGCAGCTATGGCAGAAATGGATTATCTTGCTTTTAAAAAATAGACTTTTAGGATGGAAATCAGGAGTTTTCTCTGAGTTTTTTTCTGGCATTTATTTATTATTTTCTTGGTGCTGCAGTCTGACTGCCATTGAAATTTGATGGAGCATTGCTCTAGGTGTCACAAACTAGTCTTTGTGCGTTTGCTCATGAGCTGCTGGGTGTGCTCCTTGAATTTAAGTGATCAGCTGTTATCAAGTCCTGATCTGGAGTCTGTTGGATGTCATCTGCTTATGTATCAAAGTAAGTCACATCCTGAAGGGATCTAAGTATCATTGTCATGTCTAACAACCAGACAAGGTGTGCCATAGATTTGGAACCAAGACCAGATAATGTAATATAGCACAAAAGCAGATAAATAGGCATGTAAAAGAATATCTAGGTTAACAGAATTCTTCTATAATAATTTGAGGACAACATGAATATCTATAGTACAGGTTCCCTGCTTCTGGATGTTATATATTGAGTAAAGCTTCTTATTATTTAATAGAGTCATTAGCAACCACACACTAAAATCTACTTACATCAATATTTCAAATGAAGAAGCGGTACCTTCAGATGCCAAGGGATATTGTCAGAAAGCTTGCTAGCAAGATGTATAGGATGATACTATATATTTTAGACAATGAATGAATGATGATGAAACACATAGGTAAAATAATTACTAATAAATGTAAAGTGCTTACTGTCAAAAGTATATAAGAATCTTAAAAACAGCAAATTGCTTAAAAGTGAGGCAGTCTGAATTCTGCTTTTGGACTATACATATAACCCAAAATTCACAAAGCCCTTAATGCAGAATATTCAGTTCTCTCAAGCAACAGTGCACCTATTGAATGGATCCTGTGTTGACTTTAATTCAGACAGATTTTCATCTACCTAGAATGGATGGGTCTGAAGCTACTCCATTCCAAATGTGGGCATACTTTGGTCCCAATCTGTTTCTTGTGACATATCATGAATAATAGCACTGTGGCAGCCATCCCTCCATTCCCATCTTCCAAAATGTTGGTTGTTTATAATAGAGAGGTTGCCCCCAGGCATCCACAATAATTCTTTTTTGGATCTTGGTGTTCTCACAGGAAGAAAAGGGAGAGGATTGCATTCAGTGAGTTACAGGTTTGCTCTCAAATCAAAGGAGCCTTACAGTCAGACCACAATTGAATCTCCAACTTTAGAAGGTCAACAACCAACCTTTCAGAAACATCCATTGAAGGACCTGGTAAACCAGAATATATATAGATATTTTTAAGAATTAACCTTGCTGTATGATTATAAGAAATGTATTTAATTAAAAAAAAAAACTGAGACCAATTGTTTTGCAATGTAGGGAACATCAGTTCTGTATTCTGAATTTCTTATATTATTATCTGTATTCATTTTGATTACATTTTAAAAATAATCAATGAAACTTAATGATTGGTTTATTGTCTTAAAACTCTTCCTCAAATATATTCAAAACAGTATGGGTTTCTGAGGCAACCAGTGTATCTGTCTAAATGCTTTGCAGAAGAGATAATATCTGGCTCAGCAAAATTGTTGATCAGAGAAGACATCTAGATACATAACCTTAGCACTACCTGGCCTCAACATGGGAGGTTTTACTGGGCATCTCATAAACAACCATCATCTCTATTATATTCTATCCAAGGACTGTGATAAAGTTTTCTTGCCTGGTGTGGATGATTATTGGTAGTTGCCATTGTTAGCTCAAACGTTGTGGAAGTGCATAAAGATGAATGGCCATCTGTGCCTTGAATCATCCGTTTAAGACTTAGTGTAGAAAAGGATGCAAGCTGGTGCCTTGGCCTTCAACACCTGTCTCTCCCAGCCAAAATGGCCAATGGCAAGGGCTAGTGGGAAATACAGTCCACACATTTGGAAGATCCTGTATGCCTTTACTTGTGCTTAGGCTAATGTCCACACACTTCTGAAAATACTAATATTTAGCCATCCTGGCTCCAGGTGTAATCTTTGTAGGGCTTAAGGTTTTCTTGGTCTGGATTTTAGGAATCTTGCAGCTTTCTTATCCATCTTTAAAATATTGCAACATGAAAATTAAAAACAAGTTTGCTGAGTGTAAAAGTACATTAGTGCAAATTTTCTTTCTCTTACTTCCCTCTTCCTCTTCCATACATATATTAAAGGATCTACAAATGGTTATCCTTGCAATTAATTATAACCAGAGAGGGATAAACAGGAGCTTAATGGCAAAACAAAAGCTGAGTTTAGCAGCTGTGCCCATTCTATATTGATTTTGTAGTCCATGAGCTAAAGGCTCTCTTCAGAGAACTCAGCTGAACCATCTCAGTGGCAAGAGTGCTGATGGAAGACAGGGACATCAGGGCAGTTCCTTAGTTAATAATGAATGAGTTTCTGATAAAATCCACTCTCTCAGATGGCTTCTCAGGTGGGGGAAATTAGTGTTACAATGATCAAGACCATAAGTTATATCTGCAAAAAACCACTCAATGAGCATTTTCTTAAAAAAGTATATTTGGGCAGGTTTTAGTTGACTGCTTCCAGACTGCTTCATTAATAAAAGGGTACTTCTGGGATCCCACGAGCAGGCACATTTCTACCAGGTATGTCACGTAATGTGTCTGGGAAATTGTGGACAATCATAAAAGGGGCATGATATTGAGGTGGGAAACTCTTGTCAACAGTTTGTTTCTTTCTAAGAATAATTAGAAGCTCCTTGGGAGCAGGGGGCTAGTAGTGTTGTTAATATAAAACCCTGAAAAATTCTACATAGACTGATGGGAAAATATAAATAATATGTGAGCTGGGATATCTAAGTTTTAAATATTACTTTTAGTCCTAGAGTCCTAGGGCTGGCAAATGGCTTATAAACTAAAACAATGAATAAAGTATTATTGTAATGGCTCAGTTTTATCATTTTGGGGTAAGGGTCATTCACGATAACTTTATTTCAATTTCATCTTTTCCTTTTCCCTTTTAGCAAGAAGTATAAATGCTGGGCTCTCATGACATTATCATTTCCTTGTGGACATTTATTTACTGTGGCAGTTTCAGGTGTCTTTTGTTCTGGAGACTGATACATCTTTCTTATGTTTAAACATCTCAGTATTGTTGCTGGGAAAGTAAAAAACTTTCCTGTCTCTAGTGTATGCCATCATTGTTGATGTGATTACAGTGTGCAGTAAGCTTGTTTAAGGTTTCAAATGCTTAGTGGTTACTTTCTGTGACTAAAATGGAAATTGGGGGAATTTTTTTTTGCAAATTATTTTGTTTTCTGGCCTAGAAACTAGTTATTTATCTTTGCCTGAAATGTCTAGAAGACATACTTGTTTTCCCAGTGAAATAAAACAAAACAAAATATCCCTCCTACATTCTCAGATGCATTAAATGAATGTTTGCCTGGCCTTTGGCTCCTATTGAAATAAAAGTTGTGTGGATTTCATGGTTGCTGTGGATACAGGTAACTGCCTTTGGTTGAGGGGACACTTGTACAAAGCTGCCCTTGTCCTCCTAACAGATGCATGGACAAATAATTTCAAAAAAGAGGTGGAGTTATTTGTATAGCAGAAACTGGTTTTTCTACAGTCATGTAAATGCAGAGAATCAATTGTGCTTGCAAGGGCTAAAGGACATCTACATCACTGCTGGAACTGTGACTTTGAACACTAGCAGTTCTAAAGGCTGACTTCTAAGAAAATAATCATTTATTCTGTGCCATGGCTGGCTTCTTAGCAGGGTGCTATGGTTGAGCTGGAAACATTTAAAGGTGTGTGTATGTGTGTGTGTATACACATACATGGGAGCACTCTGATGTATTTCACCAGCTTGCCTTAGCTAGACTATTTAAAAGCCTCAATTTTTTGACATTAAAAGGGCAGCAAAGAGTTGTGTACAAGGCGCCTGAGAATACCAGACTGGCCAATAAATAAATATTTACTTATTCCCAAGGTGTTACAAAGAATTGTCCTCATATCCATCAAACGGGGTGTGTGTGGGAACTGGAAGAGCAGTGGTTCTTTGTTTTGGGGCCACTAAAGGGACACAGACTACTGATGAGGAAAGCTTGGGCTTTTCAAAATGTCCATGGATTGCAAGTCTTCAATTATAGATCTCAAGTTGATTTTATTCTTTAATGGAAATTGTCATTTCTGGAATGAATTCCTGGGGGTATAGTGAGTACAGCAGAAACACTTCTGTTCTGACATACTGGTGATGCATTTGTTTCATTTTGCCATGCTAGCTGAGAATTCTTCATGTCCAGCAGATCTGGAAGACAACAGGCTGGAGAAGTCGGCAATAATGCAAGCGCTGGCATTTGTAAGTACTGACGTGCTCATAAATACCCATGATCAGTAGCAATATGGTTTTTCAGATGCATTTCAAGGTGCCGCTTCTTTTATACAGATAGACAATTTCACATGTATTCTTTCTATCTAGATTCTTTATTAATCTGCAAAATCACAGTTGTAAAAACCATGCAGAATATTTGCATAAATAATATCACTTGAAAATAAATAGAACTATGTGATAGCCCCAAACCTGTAAAGTGACTTACTGTTTTCAAGCCATTCACCTGCTTTAGGTTGCAAAAGATTTTGTAACAGCTGCTGGCTGCTTTGGGGCATCATAATAAATCATAGTTTATTATAAGAGTTCCCGCCTACCATAACTACCATCCATAATTATGTGGCATGGCTGTGAGGAGAAGAGGAATTAAAAGTATTAAATTTGTGGAGTTTGGAGAATGAAGCAAGTTAGAATTAATCTAAAACAGATTAATTCTAACTTGCTTCATTCTCCAAACTCCACAAATTTTAATAGAGTGCAACAGATCAATGAAATGATAGCTTACAAAGATGATTTGTCTGAACGAACTATAGTTAAAATTAGCCAGTGCTTAAGAGTCAAAAGTGAAAGCATTTGATATTATTGCAGCCATGCTAGTAAGTAGTTTAGTGCTACAACTAATAGTAGTGCTCTAAGTATGGGGAAGATAGTTGGAAAAATGTCATGTTTGTTTTATAATTTGCATTTATAGGGTGAGCATATAAGCTACCCATAACTCTGCAATTGCAGGAGAAATGGAATGTCATGCTATTTTTTTGTGGTGTTGTATTGTTTTGAAATATTAACAATGTACATTGCTTGGCGTGAACAGCAAAGTCTTTTTCCAGTAGATTTCATTTAGTTGACTGTTTTTGTTGTTGCTAGTTTTGGAAAACATGTAGCTTGTTCGTGGAGACAAATGGAAAGTCGACATAAAAGTATTTTGAAGGAAAATGAAATATGGAAAAGGAAGAACCTTATTAGAATAGCTGGAGAATGTGTCATGTGCTACATTAGTGAGGAAGACATCATAGTACTAGGAAAAAACAATAGTGTGGGTTACTCCTTGATCAGAATTGAAAACATGGAATACTTATGCTTCCTATAAAACGGACTTACTTTAGGTAATACTTTAGAACATAGAAGAAATACTTGTGTCATATCTTATTAGATCTCAGATTCTACATAAGGGCAAAATAATTTTCAAGTAAGGATGGAACAATTAGTTACTTGACCAGAGTGCATTAAACTTGTATTAATCTATCTATGTCATCATGCTGTTTAAAATTTTGTGCTGTTTTCCAGTACTTTATTGCTTATTAATAGTCTTTCTATCAATATTCATTTTAGATAATGCTGCTCCAGTGTACTCTATTAATGGCTCATATGTTCATCTTAAAATCATATCTATACTTTATTGTAAAAATTATATTTTATTCTATGAGTTCATGCTCTACCTTTCTACTCATAGAAAACTCATTTCTGTGACTATGAGATTGAATAGGAAGGCTGAATAATAAATAAATAAATAAATAAATAATGAAGTGACATCATATAATACCACCCAGAACTTACTCATATTTCAATTTATTATATTTTTATATTTATTTAAAGTTTATATAACTTGCATACTTCTTCAGTTTTGTAAAAGAGGGTATCATTTTTGAATCCGTATGTGTATACTAATATATACAGGTAGTCCTTGTTTAGAGACTGCCTCATTTAGAAACTGTTAGCAGTTACAACAGTGATGAAAAAGTAACTTTATGACCAATCCTCACATTTATAACCTTCACAGGTCTCTAAAGCAAAGGAATGTGGAGGTAAGATCATAGCTAAGTTTCACTTAGCGACCACTTTGCTTAATTACCGAGTTGCTGGTCCCAGTTGTGGTTGCTAAATGAGGACTACCTATATTGTGGAGTGCATTGAACCAAGGAGTTCCTAATTATAGCATGATACATCATAAAGGCTAAGTAATGAGCTACAAATCATTCCTATAAGAAAAGGAAATATTGCAGCTTTACTAATGTTTTCAAAGAAATATCCATAGTAGAATCTTTTGGTACCTTAGAATTTTGATATGAGGTGTCCTGATTGTAGGTTGTGTCCATTTTATCAGATGAATGGAAAGTACTGTGAAAGGGATTTTACAGGTAGATACAATGGTAGAAAAATAAGGAAAGGGACCAGAACTTAGTAGACAGTAATCATAAATAATGCAAGGCTCTCTGGAGTTTATCTGAAACATCAATTATCATGTGTGTTTTTGGTTTTCAGACTATTTGTCTGATGAAGTAGACATGATCTACAAAAAAATATGTAAAAATAAATTGGCCAGCATTATAAATTTTAAAGGGTTTTAAAAACTATAGTACAAACAATGGCTGCAAAATGCTGACTTAAATGGGTGTCCTGAGAAATTATTTTAAAACCAACAAAAATAAGCTAACCAGTATACATACAACCAAACCTTTGTTGTAAGCATTCATTAAGTACAGCCTGGCAGTATAGCTTTGATGGCTCTACACATGTAGAACTAACTAGGTAGTATAAACGTGGAATTCCATTTGGGATGAGGGTGAGGACTGTTGAATATTTCCTGTGGCACCATTCCACCATTATTTCTAGAGAATCAATAGAATAATTATATGGTTTTACTGGTATATGTCTCTTTTAGACATACTTGGAGGAAAAAAAAAGCCAAATAGCAGGCAGTACAGGAGGAGGTTTAATTGGGCCATGCAGACCAGTGAAATGGCTCTTAAATTTTCTAATACACCTAAGAGGATTTTACTTTAATTAAGAACTAGCCTTTGGCAGTAAGAAATGAAATGATTTGGTCTATTCAGAGTTTGAAATACTCCAAGGAATTTTATCTACTTAAATTAGACCAACACTTTAAACAATTCTAGCAAGAAATGCTTGGTGCAAAAAAAAAAAAAAAAAAGTCAAATGTATAAGATAACAGAAAGAAGTTGAAAGTTTTTCCATCTAAAGAAGAAATCTTAGTTATGATATCAAAATGCTATAAAAAGTTAGAGGCTATGTTCACACATCATGCTATACCATAATTTGCTTTAACCATAGCTTATAATTGATTATGTGCCATCAAGTTGGTGTTGACTCTTAGCAACCACATAAATACATTCTCTCCATGACAATCTGACCCTACCCTGGTCCTCCAGGTCTTCCAAAAGTGCACTCATTGCCACTGTAATTGAATCCGTCCACCTTGCTGCTGATCATCTTCTTGTTCTCTTTCCTTCCACCTTTCCCAGCATTAGAGCCTTCTCTAGAGAGCTAGGTCTTTGCATAATGTGTTCAAAGTAGGATAATTTGAGCCTGGTCATTTGTGGCTTGAGTGAGAACTCTGGGTTGATTTGTTCAATGATCCATTTGTTTACTTGCTTGGCTGTCCACAGTATTTTCAGGAGTCTTCTCCATACCAAAGTTCAAAAGTATCAATATTCTTCCTAGCCTGCTTTTTGAAAGTCCAACTCTCACTTCCGATAGAGCGTCACAGGGAATACAATTGCTTACACTATTCTGATCTTTGTAGGTGTAAACACATCATGGCATCTGAAAATCATTTCCAAGGCCTTCATGGCTGCTGTACCAAGTACAGTCTGTGGTGTATTTCTTGACTGCTTGTTCCCTTACTGTTGATGGTTGATCCTAAAAAGTAGAAGTTATCTACCACTTCAGTATCTTCACTGTCAGTTCTAAGGCTGGTTGTTGTACCTGTTGTCATTAGTTTGGTCTTCTTTATATTTAATTTTAGTCCCATTTTTTCACTGTGCTCCTTGACTTTTATCATTTTTTTAGGTAAACCAAACATAAACCAGTGGCTGTATTCACCTGATGTGGCAAGTCAGGCTCATTTGTTATTGACCACTCTTTCCCATGAACAAATGTGGTTTAGAAACAACTTTCTCTGGCTTGTTTAGGACTTACTGCATCATCCCCCAGGGACTTCCTACTGAGAATGTCTCCATAAACAAACTTCATACCGTGGAGACACTTTCTCACTCCCACAGATGCACTGCATTCACATCTTATATAAGGCTTAAACAAGATGCTAACAGCTGTTTACAAGCTCTGTAGCTTGGAGGGGTAGAGTCATCAGACAGGTGAATTTGCCAGTAATGAACAGGCCTAGTTTTTAGTATCTTCAAAGAATGAGCTTTGCAGAGAAGTAAAGTAAACATGGCTGGCTTAGCTAATTTTTAATTGGTTTTTCCTGCTTTTTCCAAACTCCTCTGCCATGGACCTCTGTGGGTTGGTGGTTAGAGGAGGCTTGGGCCAGGTCCCAACCCAAATATAAAATAGACAGTAGCATTCAAGTTATGTTTCAGAAATACATACAGCAGCATAGTTTCAGTTTCTCATTGGTTTTATGCCTTTTGCATAACAATGTATAGCTCATTGGACCATTGAACCTGGTGGATAGTGGTAGATGACAACAGCAGTTAGCAGGTTTTTCCAACCCAAGAGACTAAAGAGAATTTGGGATTTCAGAGGCAGTATTCTAAGAAATGTCTTTAATCTATATAGTGCTGGCCTTACAAGGTGGTCCAGACAGGAAGCACGCCCAGATGAACTAATTCTACTTTATTGTAAGGTTACATTAACAGAATCTTGCAAGTCTGAAAGTACGCTTCTCCCCCGCCAGCTTTACAGCCCAAGAAACTAGGGAGGATCCCTTCCAAGAAGTTTGCCATGCCCACATTCCTTCTTCGCGCTAAGCTGCCTCTTAAGCAGCTATCTCTGGCTGTGGCTCTTCCCCGTCTCTCAGTGTCATTCCCACATACCACTACAGGTAGTGGGTTGTAGAATTAAAAGTGTACATACTACTAGCTATAGGAGACAGATGTTAGTAGTTGCTTACTAAAGAAGTATTTCAATCTTTAACAGAACTACCTAACCTTTTGGGGCATAGACACATAGGAAATTCTGAGTACTTGCTACCAGCAATCTCACAAAATAGCTGTCATAGTATATGCAGTCACAAAACTCCTTTTTACCAGAAGGCACACTATTGAAATTGCTCCTCACCATTCTCTTTAGCCCTGTGTATATCAGCTTCCCATAGTCAGTTTTTCCAAACAAAAGTGTTAGCCCTATCATTCTGGGGCTGCAGCCCGGTATCATTTTATTTTCCAAGGATGCCTTCAAGATGTTGCCTGAAGCTGACTCTCTGCTTGGCAGCATGCTAGCTTCATTTAAAAATAAAATAAAAAGGTTAGTTAAAAATATAAAATTAGATGGGATAAGGAACCTGCTGGGTTTCAAAGGAGGTATTACTGGGTACATTATTGCCTATGGAGATTACATTGGTTACCCAGGTTTACCCATGACTAGACCTGGATAAGCAGTGTGAAGTAGAGCCAACAGGTGCAACCCCAAAACATCTGGAGCACCACTTGAAGATCATCGGCATTGACAAAATCACCATTGGTCAATTGCAAAAGGCAGCTTTACTTGGAACAGCTTGCATCCTGCGATGACACCTTTAACATCATCAAACAACAACATCTGCCTATCCCAGGTCCTTGGGAAGGACTCAATAGGTGGATAAAAATGCCAAATACAGGCTAAACATCTGGCTGACTGTACAACCAACAACAACGACAACATAATAAAAATAAGATGAGGATGAGGATGTGAGGATTATTTTCAGTAGGTTTTTTTTTCTTTTGTTGGTATCATTCTAATATGTTTAAGTATAGTCTCCTTTCTACCAACAGTAAGGAAGAGGGCACATAGGAAGGACATATACAGAGCTCTGAGCCAGACTGCCATCAAAATACTGTTTCTATGGTGAATATTGTTGCATGCAATTTCTGGTATTATTTCAAATGCTAAATGGAGTTACTGTGTCCTTCAGACTCCCCTTTCTTCTTTCTGCTCTATTTTTCAAAGAGAAATGAAGCCTAGATCCTGTACAGAGGGTAGAAATGTTTGTCATTAGGAAATTTCATTATGAGTTTGGCACACCTGAGTTGGCTGTTCATATATTCAGGGTCCAACCTGTCTGCTGCCTTGTTGTGCTCACATATCCTCTGGGACAGTGTTGATTTGGTGGGTTCTCTCTGCATGTCTGCTGACGACTTGGTCTGTTCTGTTCTGGGTTGGCATTTGATTGCTAGGTAAGCAAATGCATTGGGAAACAAGAGCCAAGAATGCATTTCAAACAGATCTCAAGGATTCCTTTTTAAGGGAATCAGACTAGCCTAGACGTCCACTCCATATTACAAGTTCCTACAGCTGGTTTTTGTTGGAGGGATGGGAAAACAAGCAACGTGCAACCGCAGGTTACACATAGTTTCAACTGAAGAGATTGTTTTCAGTTCATTGTTTATAGACTCACTGAAGCAGAAAAGGACTATTTTGATCTACATGGTAAAACCAAACCCATCTAATACTGATTTGAGTTTCTACCTCATTAGGCCTCTAGAGTTTAACCACAGGGACTTACTTGTGGTCTTTGTTTTGGGGTTGTTTTTCCACTTGGTGGAATCATCTTGGTGTTTAGGTTTCTGCTTGTTCTTTTTCTCTCAGTGGGGAAAACATCTAGAAAGTTATTCTTCTCCCTGTAAATCAACTTTGGGGAGAAATAAATTGGCAGGGAGACAGAGTTACTTTGCCCTGCATGGTCTCACCAATCAAGACTGCAGCTTTGGAGCTGGTTGTTTTGCTTTTAAAAACAAAATTGGCCATAGATTTGGAGACCCGTTCAGATTTGGAGGAATGGTTCCTTCTGGATTGTTCATATTTTCAGTCTAGCTGTCAGCCCCACTCAGTAGACCAGACCAGGAAACCAAGCCCACTAAACTACTTTAGGGCTAAAACTACTTTAGTTGAGATTGGCTTATAATGACAGAATCTCCCAGGTCGGATTGTGCTGTACCTCTTCTCCCTCCTTATACTCCAGTGAATCAGGGAGGTTTCCGCTTGAGCTGCTTCTGAATATTATCTTGTTTCCCGGGACTTAAAAAAATGTTTCAGGTAACAGTTCCTGCATATCTCTGTCAAGGTCATCTTCCTTACAGCCTCCCCCAGCAGTCCTCCAGAAGTTTTGAAAGTGAAGGCTGACACATCCAGCAAGCGTCAGATTTGAGAAGGCTGTTTTAGCCTCCCACAATCACTTCAGTTTCTTAAAAAATAGCCAATCAAAATGACTAGTAGCTAGTAAAAGCAAGGTCTTCTTGTAATTAGCATTTTAATAGTGGAGGAAGGTGTTGGAGATTAATGAGAATATTTAAAAGTGGCACTAAATTGGTTGAACTGCTTTTCCATTTCTTCCAGTGCTGCGTGTAGGCTAACACTCACATTGGAATTAACTGCCTTCTTATTTCTTCATAATTGCTCATATTACACTTTGGGGTGACACTAAAGATATTAAAATATAAATAACCAATTTCCATTTGCTGAGCAAAGTTCCTGTTCCCTACCATCCCATCCATGTTCCTGGGTTGACATTTGTTTTGGAAATTATGCTCGTGCCTCTCAAAAATGGGAAGAGAATCCATCTCTCTTCTTGCGTTATTTTCCTCGTTATTTTTCTTGAAGGCATCAAATGAATGTAGGAGTACACTTAGGGCATATTCACAGTATACCCTTCAGTTGTTCCTGCCCTATGCTTATGCCAGCTTGACCGTAAGCCAACTTTAAGAGATTCTTTTAAGACACTTTGGCAACATTCAGTTTGAACAAGACAGCAGGCTGCTGTGTCTCCCCATTGGACAATTCCTCGGCTGCGGTAACCTCCAACCTTTCTGTTCTAGGAGAGCAACACCCAGTTGCTTTTCTTCCTATGGGTGGGTCTTAGTGGACATACTGTGTGTGTGTGTTACAAAGTTAAATGACATTTTTATATACAAAGATAAGCATTAAATGCATGTATAGTACATGCAGTACATGCAGATTTTAAAATAAAAATATCTTTCTTGCCACCCTGTTGGTCTTTAATGTCTTCTGAAGCTCACTTTCATAATAGTCTTGCAATAAGACAGCGGTTATAATTTATTTATTTTTATTTATTATTAAATTTGTATGCCGCCCATCTCCCCCCAACGGGTGACTCTGGGCGGCCCACAGTTAAAATCAGAAACCCTATCAACAATTAAAAATCCTCCATAAATAGTTAAAATAAATTAATCCATTAAAAATCAAATATAGACAACAAACCCTGTACATAAATACTAAAAACATTCAAGATGACCAGGGGGGGGCAAGGTCAATCACCCCACAAGCCACCTCCACTGGTGTGAGCCCCCATCTGGCCCCCAGGCCTTCTGGCACAGCCAGGATTTCACCCCTTTCCTGAAGGCCATGAGAGTGGGGGCACACTGGACCTTGGGAGGCAGATTGTTCCATAGGGCGGGGTCCACAGCATAAAAGACCCTCTGCCTAGACCCCACCAATTGAAATTCCTTGACTGGTGGGGTCTGCAACACGCCCCTTCTGCTGGACTGAGTGGGGTGGGCTGAAGTAACTGGGGCAAGACGGCTCCTCAGATAACCTGGTTCTGTGCCATGAAGGGTTTTAAAGGTGATGATAAACACCTTGAATTGGACCTGGAAGCAGACTGGCAACCAGTGCAGCTCACGTAACAGTGGTGTTATACATGCCCTCCTAGGGACATTCAGAACTGTCCATGCCGCTGCATTCTGCACCAGCTGTAGCTTCTGGATACTCTTCAAGGGTAGCCCCATGTAGAGTGCGTTACCATAATCCAACCGGGAGGTGACCAGGGCATGAGTGACCATGCAGAGGGCCTCCTGATTGAGGAAGGGGCATAACTGCTGAATGACATATAATGCCTGGAGATTGTTTTTGTGATGGGTGAGTTCTGAGTGCTGGGCAATGTTGTCTGTTCCTTTCATCCAAAAACAGTTGTTGGCCTGTATAGGTGAGGAGGCAACTGGCAGTGCAGATAAGCCCTTATTTAATTGGCAAGCAGTGAAGTGAGAGCATCATATAGAAAAATACTGAAATCTATCATGATAAAAAAATAAATACAAACTAAAAAAAAAAAAAGAAAAAATTGAAAAAATCGAAAGTACAGAAAAGAAAAAGAAAATAGAAAAAAATAGAAAAGAAAAAATAAGAATATAGTAAAGAAAAAGAAAAGAAATATATAAAGAAATGACTTCCCCCTTCATCACAAGTATAAACAATTTTAGTAACTTATCACATTCTCTTAAATTACAACAAATGAACTCTTCTTCCCATATCCCATCTCTTATCTATAAACAAATCTTTAAAAGTCTTGCCATTTCAGTCCTGATCAGCAAAAGTCCATTAAGCATTGCCAGAGATCTTATTTTAACCTTGATCAAATAAACCAACTTTATATTACTTCCTTTTACTTTTAACAATCTTGATCTTTAGTCACTTCAAATAATGTCTTAAAACTTGATTTCTTTTCATTTTTTCTGTCTCCTCTCACAAAATTATTTAAAGTTTTAACAAGCCTCTTTTGTAAATCCAATATAGGAAGATTATCCATGTCACTCTCTTGGTTTGTTATTAGTATATCCCTTTTAATCATTAAGACATCATTTCTTTTGTATGTTCAGCATAGCATCTTTTTCCATATCATTCTTGTAGCTTGTCATTTTTAAATCCACTTTCAGATCAGTCTGTCTTGTCTGATAAAAGTTATTCCTCATCCATAACATCTTTTAAACATGGTCTTTTTATAATGGCAGACACTCTTAAAATTAACTTCTGGGTCCATTGTTCAAAAATATCCTTCAATATGTCCAATATTAAAATAGTTTGCTCCATTCTGTATTAGTCAAGTTTAAGTGTTCTTCTCCTTTCATTATAATATTTAGTTCCTTCTAGTTCCCTCTAGTGTCCAACTTTCAAAGTCCCATCTTATTGTTTTTTTTAAAAAAATTCAAAACAAAAGCATTTTCCCACAGGGAGGATTCTTTATAATTAATTCCAAAATCTTGTTTCAGATTTATCTGGACACTTAGTCCGTTTGTAAATTTCTAAAATCAAAGTTTCAATCACTCTTTTGTTGTTTATTCCAAATTTTTTTTTTTAGGTTCTTAAACTTGTAGTTAAGACTTCTTTCACTAAGGACTGAAGGAAACTCACCCAGTGCTACCTAAAGGTTCCTAATAGCTGAAAAGCAATTAACAAGCAATTTCCAAAAGTGATTAGAAAAGGAAATATGTGAACCCAGTGTCCTTAAAGGCACTGACCATGGGTTGAGCAAGATAGCTATTCCCTTGTTTCTCAGAGCTCTGAACCCACTGGAGACCACTGTCTTGTGGTTTCCTCGCAAGGAGCAGCTGTCTGGAGCATTTGTGGGTGATCTCCTTCCATAGTCTTCAGAGCCCCAAGATGGTGCTACCAAAATTCACCAGCAAACTGCATATAGGCTTTCTGATTTTCTGTGTAAAATTAAGTAAAATAGGTGTGTTCAGTTTCTAACCTTAATGATAGGATATATTTGTTTAAAAAATTGAAAAGGGGAACCTCCAGGAAAGCTATCGCATTATTGCCCCATTTGTTGGGGTCCTTGGCTATTGGAAAAAGAATTTGAATAAAGTGCAGGATCCAATTGCAAAAGGATTAACTATCCCTGATTGTGAGCCAGAGATTTGCCTTTTTCACAGAAAATGAGAATTGGAAGAGACATTGCGAATCATCTAGTTTAATCCCTGTGTAATGCAGGATGCTAACCAGACCTACAGATGATTATCCAGCTTCTGCTTAAACTCCTCCAGTAAAAGAAGGCCCTTCATCTTTTCAGGCAGTTTGTTCTATAGCCACCAGTTTTCACTGTTAAAATGTTTTTATTAATATGTAGCATAAAAACTGCTTCTTTGTTATTTCCACCCATGGGTATTAGCTGTGCCCTCTGGAACAACTCTGTTCTGCTTTTGTGTAACTGCCTTGCAGTTATTTAAGGATTATTATCATATCTCCCTCTTAAATAATTTTTTCCCAGGCTAAGCTTACTCAGCTCTGTCAGGTTTTTTTTCATATTACTTAGTTTCCACACCCTCTGTCTTAGTTGATATTTTCTGGGTATATGGTTCAGTTTGCCAACATCTTTTTTAAACTATGGTGCCAGGATCTGAATACATATTCTAACTACAACCTGGCTAAGGCAAAATAGTGCATGCCATATTCAGGGGTACTGCTATAACTAAATAGTAACCAAATAGTAGTTACAAAACCTGATGGATAAGAGAGCTTTAGATCAGCAAAAATAATCATGACACGTTACTGTATCTAATAGACACTAAACTGAATGTGATGCACCCAACTTATGTTGTGAACGGTAGCACTAACTTAATATGGATTTGCGTATAGTAATTTGTTCCATAAACTCCTTTTGAAATGATCTCACATGATAGTTGATGAGTGGGTTCGTCAGGATGCACATTTTCCTAAGCCTTGGTTTCTTTGCTGAATAACCCACAGCATGCTATAGACCATGGTTTACAAATTAAAGTGGTTGAGTTCATGCAAAATGTTAAGTCAAAGCTACATCTACTGTGCTATACCTTAGCAGAGAAGTTCTCACACTGTGGGTCAAAGCTCCACTCAGCAGGTTACCAACAGCTTAAAGGGAGATCACAATTTTTAAAAACCTGATCAGTCTTGCATAGGTAAAACTTGCTTCAGGCTTTGCTCTTTATTTTGCCTGTGCAGGCCTGCAGCAGACAATCGTGGTACTGTATTGCAGAGTTTAGGAAGCCCTGGGATACGTAGATTAAAATTTAATTATTAAAATGAAGTGGTATCTTTATTTCTTGCCCAGCTGTAACCCCTATGGAACCACTAGTTTTATACATGGGGCTACAAAAATTCATTTAATCGTGTTGTATGATGTCAGGCCACTATTTAGGGAAATGTGTTTCTGCTGTCCTGACATTGGTTGTCTGTGGTCAGAAGCTTGTAATTCTAGACTAAAGGAGAGATGTATATGTCTCCTGCCCAAATTTGGGGAAGCCAGTTTTCCTCAAATTATAAGCTAGGAAGGGATGGCACTGTCAAACCCACTAGGTAGCTCAGACCAGGAAATCAACTCCACAGGAAGTGGAGCTACCTTTATTGAGATTGGCTATAATAACAGAATTTCCCAACTCAGATTGTACTGGATCTCTTCCTACTTCTTATACTGCTGTGAATTAGAGAGGTGTCTGCCTGAGCCACTTCCAAATACTACCTCGCTTTTCAGGGCTTAAAAATGTTTCAGCCCCCTTTGCCTAGGTAAGTGGTTCTTGCATATTTCCATCAAGACCATCTTCCTTGCTCCCTATAGGCACTATTCATGTTGCTTTTGGATCTGTTCTCTCTCTCTCTTTTCTTTTCCTCCCCAAAAAGGTTCTGAGTGAAGCTTACCTGATCAGAGTTTGGGCAAAACTTGAATGGCCTTATAGGTAGAGCCAATACATGGGATTTTCTTGCATTCTTTTGAAGCTCAATGAGAACTGCTTCCATGTCCTCTCTTGGATGAAAGCTCAGGATTAACACTTGGGAACATTAAAATGCCCTAGGTATGTGTGTGTGTGTGTTTTTAGCACTTGTGGAAGCAGGGTCACATCAGTAATCAAAAGTTTAGCAAGTGGCATAATTGTTTCAACAAACATCTCTTAATCATTTATGCCAGTAAAAGAACATATTTAGGTGTGAGCTAAACAAAAGCTCTCTCTCTACTTGGCAGGACATTAACACCTTTCTCATAATAAAATTTACATGTTCTTCAGAACTTGATAATTCAGAAGAAAATACCTTCAGATTAGCATGACTAAACTGGAATGTTACTTTTTTCTTAATCAGCTAACTTCAGAAATATTTTTTTAAAGAAACTCTTCCTAATTAAAATATGCTTATATTTAGAATAACAAATACTGTAGTTAACTGATGGTGGATTGATTTTTCTCTCCTGTCCTCCTTCTGGCTTTGTCATGTCAGCATTTTCCAGATTGGGAACACCCTAGAAAATTTTCACATGTTAATGTGTTCAAACACCAACTGCTGCTTCTGCCTCTGTTATTTCAGAGAGTGACTGTCTTGCATGTTTGTGCAGCCCTTCTATTTTAAGTGCCGTATACCACACTGGAAACATACCCTCCAATTTCTCAGCCTTTGAACTTTTAAAATTGATGCTGAATTGCTGAGGGTACCACCAGTACAATACAAGGGTTGGTTTTATTTCTCTAATCAGTCTGTACAATTATGGTAGCTCTTGTTAAAGTACAGGTTTAGTGTTCCCTCAGAGGCAAACAATGGAAAAAGAATTCAACCAGTGTTGATACCAATAGCTCAGTGCTGTAATACATTCCTTCTCTTTTTCAAAATACATTTGCAAGATTAAGTTCAGGCTGTGTTAATTAGATAGCAGCTCTGGTTCAGTTCAGACTTTATATCAAAACATAGATGACACTTAAAAACCAGAGTTTGGTTCAGCTTCCAAATGTACAACAGGCTTAGTTTGGCTTAAAGCTATTCTCTGTTTCCATTTCCGATCCAGTTCCTACTCAGCTGGATTGCTTCCAAGAGATAGCAGCTATGAAAAGCACTCATAACAACTATGATTGGTCTGTATCACACCACAGGCACCCATCAAACTATAGTTGTTGTTTTTTTTTAACCACACCTCAAGATAATCTTTTAAGTGAGCCCTTGATTCTACCTCCTTCCCACAAAAGGTCATATTAGTGTATATAATATTTGCCCAATGTTATTATCATGGTATAAACAAAACTTGGATTGTGTTATGTATCATGGTTTAAGGGAAGCCCTTAAATTGGAAAGCCAAGCAATATAATGCCAAGTCAACTACTTAGCTGTGATTAGGAGAGGGATTAACTCAAAGGAGGGGAAGAGCAGTGGGAAACAGTATTTGACTCATCTCTTCGTTCATTCATTTACTTGCTGAGCTTGTAGGCCACTCCAGTTGTGAATGACTCTGAAGAGTGTTTTTTCTAATTTTCATAAATTGTGTTAAAAACCATCCAATGAAAACAAATCAGGGATATTATACAACCTGCATATAACACTGCCAACATTCATCAGTGTAACCAAAAATAAAAAAAAATACTCTATTAGCAGAGGGAAAAAGACCACAGCATTCCAGTCCTCAAAGCCTAGTGGAATAACTACGTTTTAACTGCCTTCCTAAGAACCAGGAAGGGGAACACATTCTATCTCTTTTTTAGATACATTTGAAAAGAAGGGGCCATCTGGATATGTGGGGGAATGCTCTTCTAGAAGAGGGGCAAAGATTGAGGGAGACTCATGATTTCTCATTCCAGCTGAGGGCATCAGTATTTTGACAATTAAATGTTGGAGTAATATTTGCTTCTTCTATCACTTCTGAATTTTAAGCAGACCTTTCTCTACCTATATTTGTAGGGCAAGATTGGCAAAGCTCTTTAATTTAAAAAAAAAATCTAAAATTTGTGAAACCAAAATGTTTAAAATCTTGCAAGATGAAATGTGAGGGCAAAATCCCAAAAGCAGCAATATAGTTGTTTCACTTTAAATGCACAATCAATGTAATTGCTTTTTTTTAAAAGAAAAATACATTTTATAGGGGAAAAAAACCAAGCCTAAATGTGATTAATTGGTGAGTTCTTTATGCTAGTTTAGTGTTCCTGGGTTGAAACACAACAGAACTGTAGTGTATTTAAAAGAAATATTTTATACTTTTTTTTTTAATGCTGCAGAGGAAAAGATTCTTGATGCTCTGGGTCCCTAATCAATCATAGGTTACATCTTGGTAATGGGCTTGGCCCTAGATGGTCCTTTAATAAGACTATAGAAGTCCTTTGAGACCTATTAAGGAATATTGGAAGGGGTTGGAGTAGAGAACAATCCACTTCTTTTATGAGCTTGCTCGGAGGAGGTTGTCAAAATGGGCAGGAGGAGTGGTGAAATTTATGGACCATCCATTGACGCAAATGATATTAGCGTGTTGAATGTCACTATACTTTATGGTACTAAACAGGTTGCAGTCTATACTGCTTTTTCACAGTCGACTGTATGAATGATGAAACTGAAGAACCTAGCATTTTCCTTCTATTTTTATTCTTTTGAAAATAGAACATTTAAACCACAGATGTCCAAACTTTGATTGGTATTAGTTCACTCCAACTTTTTTCAAAGGAGAAAATTGGATAAATCTTTCCAACTTAAATCTTGTTTGTATTTGGCTGCATCTCATATATATACATTGGAAGCTTTTGGTTAAATAATTTTAAGAGGGAGCATTAATTTATTTATAACAAATTTGTATGCTGTCCAATTCCAAATAGCTCAGTGTAGCTTACAGACATATAATACTAAAGCCATACAGTCATCAGCATATGCAACATAATATTCTAAAAGCCCTAGTATTTATTTTAACAAATTTGTAAATATACTTTCTTTTGTGAAGGAGACAGAGATATGGGATTTAAAAAGCCCTCTTCAATCCAGCATATTGAATCATTTATGGTCACTATCTCTGTATTGGGCAAGATGTTGATGTCTTGAGTTCAGGAATATCAAGTGTTTCTATTTGTTTCAACCTGTTCTATCCCAAGCTTGAGACTGAAAACAATGGCGTCAGCCTGTTGATGAGAACTAGGCAGTGGGAGTGTGTCTTTTTCTGTTTGAGCTCTTAGCAGCTTTTGATACTATTAAATATAGTATTCTTTGGGGTCAGATGGACAGTATGATGGTTTGGCTGTTTTTTATTGTGTTGTCACTCTTTCCTAAAGAGTAGATTCAAAGTAGACTTTATTTCCTGAGCTTTAACCTAATACATCCTCACCTCCCCCCACCCTACCATTTCTTTTAACATCTTCATGAAACTACCAGAAACTACCATGTCCAGGGTTATTAAACTCAATGTCTACAGCATAGTGATGATAACTCAGCACCTTTTATCCTTCTACCTCACTCTAAGGAGGGATGGAGTATTTGTTTCTGAGTGCAGTAATTATACAGAATAATAGATCAAAACAACTAGAAATGCCTTTTAAGAGAATAGTTGATTCCAGGATGAGTCTGTAACCTGTCTTAGATGGGTTTGGATTGTTCACCTCTTAAAAAAAATAAATCAGGTTTGCCATCTTACTGTTTTGAGAATGTTTTAATTATGTATTTCTGTACTTGTTAGTCATCCTGTGTAGTTCAGTTTTGAGAAAGAAAGATGAGGGGCAAATGCTTTTATAAATAAAAGTACCACATAAAATTATTGTAGTAACAAAACTCCAGAGCTATCCATTTAAATGAATGAATTGAATTACAACCCATGCATTAATGGATTATAATTTTTTAGAAATGTAGCTTTGACCTATTTCTCAATAGATTAGCAAAATTATGCATGATGAGTGGTTAATTAAGTTGTATGGTCAACCTTTGCTAACTACTGCATTTTTCCATCTACCATCAATACAATCCAGAGACAAAAAAAGGAAATAAGAAAGCTTTTAGAAATTCATTTGTATTATTACTGTTGAATGTTTCTTGTGTTGTGAATCATCTCTGCACATTAAGAATGATATTTTATCATTCTCATCATCAGTTGTAGAACATGGATGGTTTTACAGTTGATTCATAATCAGATGGAGATGTTATTAAAATAATATGAAATTAAATAAATAACTATTCAACTGCTTTGTTTTGATTTATTTGTTTATAACTTGATCTTCCAAATTAATAGTTGGTAATTTGCCTGAGGCTCTTCATTCAGTTTTCATAACATGAGCTATAAGCTCTGTGATAGTTCTTATATGAAAATTCATTTCAGCTGCAGAGAATAATAGCAGGGAAAACAGCAGGAGTGGTAAAGAAGATACATAGCAGAGGGAAAGAGTTACGTAGATGTTTTGGGTAAGTGGGCTTATACTTCATTTTTATCCATTCGAGGAAATTCATTATGAGGTAGTTCAAATATTTTTAAAATAATCAAATAAGAAACCAGTCTTTGTAAACTCCACATTCTGAATTTTTTCAGTGACTGTAAGACATAACTCTGCGTTATTAGGAATCCTTCTTATTCAGAGGTCCACAAATTTCAGCTGGGTAACTAGCCAAGCATTGTTTTTCCTTGAGATACTTCCTTATCAGTTCTCTGATGACTGAAAAGAGGACTAAGATCACAGTTGAACATAATATAGATTTTGGAGCAGTCCAAAGCAGCCTCTGTCTTGGTCCTTTCAAATTTCCCCAGTGGCTGGTGATGTAAGAGCCATTTGTGCCAGATTGGAAGGAAAGGCTACTGAGGGGCACATAATATCTCAATGTATATACAGCAATGGGCTCAGCAATCAGCAAAAATCATTTTGTGGTTGCCAGTGCTGGCTGGCTAACTGTGGTTGTAAACCCCATGTTTTTATTTGTCTAGGGTTGTTGTTTGACCAAAATATTTTCTCCTATTTTTAATGTCGTAAGTTAATCAAGTACATAATAGTTTTTTACACATATTTTTATTTACCTGTGAGAGGTTAACAAAGTGTTATATGAAGTCTAAACTCTATTTACCTTTGTAAATGCTGTTTATAACTTTGCCAACAGTTAACCTATGAAATATTATTGCTTTCAAATTATTTATGCAGTGAATCACTTCATGTTAATTAAATTCTGAATCAATCCGAGTTCTGAGATGGCTAAATATTCATTAAAGCATTTGCAAAAAAAAAAGTAATGTTCCAGATTATTTGCCTGTGATGCTATCAGAGAGATGCTGTAATGGCCTTTAGTATGCCTTTCTTTATGCACAACTCCATTTATAGTTCTGTACTGGTGCAGCATCAGATGATAGCTGAATATTTGACAATCCTGTCAACTCACATGAGAATTCATACATAAGAATGACTTAAAATAATATTTTTTCAGCAAATGGACGGTGGATTGGCTTCTTTAAGCTTTGTACATTTTTCTGAGGCAGTAGCTTTAAAGTGATTGTGCCTAATGAAGAATATCTTTACATCTTGTGTAAGAGTCTGGGAAATGTTCTTAATACCTGTTCAGTTTTAGAAGATGCTGGCCAGACCTGGTGAATCTCATTATAGTTCTTTCTAAACTAGGGAATAATTGAATAAGCGTTCTCACAACTGTACATTGTAAAAGATTGTGTTACTCAGAAAAGTATATCTACCAGAACTTTTAACAAACTTCCAGCTAACTCCAGGGTTCTCTGAAGCACAGGTCAAAAGCCATAGGTCATAGCAATTGCCATTACTAGGAAGCTAAGCAAAATAAAATATGTTGAATCATTTCCTACGAAGAGTTAACAACGAGCATTGCTGTGGTGCAAATGGTAGAATTCTCTAATAGATCTCATTTATTCTTATATTCCCCTTGGGCAATCTTTATAAACTGGATGACAACAATGCTGGGTATCTAACAGAGATATATAAAATGAAATTCTGCCATAGAAACCCTGAGCAGAGCTTCATAGAATATTCATGTCAAAGATGTGCTGGCCTAGAAAGGCAGACCATTTGAAATGGCTCTGTATACATTTTAAAAAGAAAAATGATGATGCTTTGGAAAATATAACATTCTGGATAAGCCATCACCAACTTGTTTTTAAAAGAAATAATATACATTGATGTTTCCTTTATCCTCACTTTCTGCTCCTCCAATTCCAGATAACATTAGTCTCTGTATTCCTCATTTCTGGCAACATGAATGAAATGAAAACAAAATACCATTTGATATAATACATTTTAATATTATGAAATTATGTAAGAGGAAAGGGCAAATGCACCATCTCTAATAGCGTAGGGCTATCTAAGTGGTGGCTTCCAAATAAGGACAGAACAGTATTATATCCACTGAAAATAAAGAAGTTCACCATTCTTGGTGTAGCTTAGGAACCGTGAGTTATGGCCTAGATCTGGCATGTCATGGCAAAATAATTGTCAGGATCATCATCAGAAAAAAGACAATTGTTTTAAGTGATGTTTGGGTGTATATGAAAGAGAAAGAGAGGAAAGATTCTTGAATGTATGTTATCAGAAGTGTTGATTATTTAATGTTTGCTGGAATAAAAGTTGGGATGAGTGACAAAGCACGCTTTTGAACCAAAATCTGGAAAATCAGATGCGTCCCAAGAATAAACAAGCTGGTAATCCTTGGTCTAACAGTAATTTTGATGTTGTTATTGTTACATTTTGTAGGCTGTTTTTGCATCTGAATACCAGAAGCATTTCTGATTAAGGGAGATGTGATTGGTGCACAGGAAGAAGTGATCAATATGCAAGACACTATTCTGATGGCAATCTTGATGGTCACAGGTCTGGAGATACTATGTTTGGGAGCCACGGCAGTGGAAGATTCCCAGTGTCAACGGATTGAGCATCCTATTGTTACAAGTGAAGGTAAGTAGTAGAGAAAGAGCTTTTCCAAATAATTCTGTATGAAAAAAGAGCAACTTGGATCTTTATAGACACAAATGTGTGATCTTTTGTGCATCTTATTTATTGTTATCTCACCCTGTTCAGAGGGATTCATACATAAAGGTTAGATGCCTGCGCAGAGCTCTAGAATTTATGGAATCATTTGGCAGGAGCCACACAGCTGTCGAAACCTTTTAGTTTGCTTTTGAATGCCGTAAGGCTAACACAGTTGTCCTTGAGCTTATATTCCTGTGTTATCAAAATCTTTTTTTAAAATTTGCCACTCATCTTCAAAACTCCTTGGAGTTGTTTTTCAGGATACTTTGTCTTCTTTTTTTTGCCTTGGTAAAGGTTATGTAGTAAATATTTGTAGGTGCTGCTAGGTGTTGACTAACAGGCTGATTGCACTAATTCTTCTCATTTGCAAATCAGTTTGGGAGCAAGCTTTAAGAGTGGCAAACCCCGAAGCTGTTGTAGCCCCCTTCTTTTTCTCCAAGCTGTTGATTATGTCTGCAAAATTGTCTAGCAGTGTTCTCCCTTTGAAATTCAATTCTTCATGGTCTGCCGAGAAGCCTACTGCACAGCTACCGACACAAAATAAATCAACTATTAAAGATTCAGCGGCCTATAAGTGGCCTATCCATCTGATTCCAACCAGGACAAAAAGAAAATGAGGGGGAAAGTCCCTGTTCACAGTTCCAGTTCCAGCAGCCTTGAGTTCCTGCACACAGTGGCTTTCTTGGAGTGTGCTAACAGTGGTTCTGCTTTGACTGTCCAGTTCTTACCAGCTCAGTCATCTTGGATGATGAGACTAGAGATGGAACTCTTTAAGGTCTGTTCCTTTGGACTGCCCTCTTATTCACCAGGACAATTGAAATCAAGACTTTTCCCTTCGGCCATGCCAGGATCACAAAGATTTGGTTACCTCATCCCACTGTCCTTCCAAAGAGTGACTCTCCCCATTTCAGTCATTTCCATGCTATCCTGTGGTGAACCATTAAGTTACCATCTGAAACTACAGGTAGTTCTCAAGTTATGATGGCAATTGGGACTGGGATTGCCATTGCTAAGTGATGTGGTCATAAAGTGCAGTGTCACATGACTGAGACAGAAATCCCAGCAGTCCCAATTGCTGTCATAATTGCAGGACCACGTGGGTCATTTAGTGGGAAGAGGTGGGAGTCCCAGATGGGGGGGGTGGGAGGGTGCCCCTGGGATCTTGTATTCCATAGCAGGCTCCTTGGGAGAAAAAGTAGTGGGAGCAAGTTACTGGAACAACTTCAGACCTTCCCTTCCAGCTTCCCCATTGACTTTGCTTGTGGGAAGGTGGCAGGGAAGGTCAGAAATGGCGATCACATGACTATGACTTGCTGCAATGTTGTAATCGTGAGCTGGGCACCTGAGCGCCTGGTTTGTGATCAAGTGACCGTGGGGGTGCTGCAACAGCTGGAACTTCAAGGACCGGTCATAAGTCCATTTTTTCAGTGCTGCCGTAACTTTGAACAGTCGCTGAATGAATGGACATAAGTCAAGGACTAACTGTACAGTTCTTTAAGTAATTGTCTGTGAATTTTCCCAAGTTGTACCCCCCTCCCCTCAATACTCCTTGGTCTCAGATGATCTCACTGGTTTTTGGGGTTTGCTGGGTCAGTTTCAGGAACATAAGGGGTTTTATAGGAATCACACTTAGGTCTGATCCACACAACTAGGTTGCCCCGGAACAAATACAGGCCACTAACCCTGGAACAAATACAGGCCACTAACCAGCATATGCGTACTTCATCCTCTATTACCTAGAAGGGAACTGCCTATCTTTTTCTGCTATGCATCAAAATAGTGTTTTCTGATTTGTACCAGCTCAAGAGTTATTGTCTGCTGCACTTCATTTCATGGTAGGCAAATCTTTCCATTCCAGTTGGCTACTGTGCACTGTGGCAGGAATGTTCCCTCCCTTCTGGTCACTGCTCTCCATGGCCATTTCATCCTGGGATGCTAGACCAGTGAAATACAGCACCTTTATTTTACAGGTCCCCTGGTGGAAGGATGAAAGGCAGGGCTTTCTTTTCTTTTTACAAGTTCACTGATGGAAGTGTAAAAGGATGGACCTTTCTTTACCTTTTTGTTTAAACCAGGTGAAATTATGAGAGTTCTGCCAAATGTGATCCCTCCCTCCCTTAAATTGACGAGACTTCTGCTAGTTTTTCTTCCTAGCCCAAACGGTAGAAGTAATGGTTAAAACTGTGTTTTCTTTCTTTTTTAAACTGTTAGTTGTCTTAGAAGGAAGGTGTCAGGTAGAGGAGAGTCAATGGGGTGGGGTGGGGAGACTCATAGAAAAGATCTATCAGTGGAAACTGTAGGTCTTCAAAGATTGGTGCTTTGTTTTCCACATGGTTTGGTGGATTCTTCTGGTTCTTTACTCTCCAATCAGGAATCATATGTAAGTAAGAAATATGACCTTGATGAAGATATGCAGGATCTGTTGCCAAGGCAAAAGGGGCTGAAGCATTGTTTAAGTCCAGAATGAGATAAAATTCAGAAAAGCCTAATTCACCGAACTATAAGAAAGAGGAGGAGGCACAGCGCAATCAGACTTGCAAAATTCTGTTGTTATAGTCAATCTCAATAAAAATAGTTTTAGCCTTCCTGTGGAGTTGTTCCTGGTCTGGTCTACCTAGTGGAGCTGACACCATAGCAAGCAGGACTCTAAGGAGGCAGAACAACAGGCTATCCTCATGGCCCAAGCAGAGGGAGGGGTTGAAATCCAGAAGGAGATTTCTTAAACCAGCTTCATTTACATCTGGTTTAAACACGGGAGTCAAGAAGCTTAAGGCTGGAGTGTGGAAAAATGCTTAGTTCTATTGATAGAAATTAGGGGCAGTGTTCCCACCAAACAATTTTGTAAGTTCTAGGACATTTCTAGCAGAGCTGCAGGTATATATCTGACGTATGTGATTTCACAAAGGATCACTTGAAGAATTATAGTTATGGGAAAAACCAGCTCTCACTACTGTTAGGATTAGGGATTAATTATGCTGAATTCTTGCATTCTGCAGCATGTGTGTGTGTGTGTACACACACACACACACACACACACACACGACATTAGACTTCTTATTATCCCATTTTAATTTTAAAAATCCGTATATTACATTGATGGCTTTAGATGCATCAATGTAAAATTCTGTCACAGCAAGCTTTGCTTCCATATACCAAGGGTTGAAATTTGCCATTCTGCTTCCTAGTAATTTAATCTAGTGCATGGGTACCTAAAGGTTGAAGGCAAAGGAAAATGAATAAGCAGGTTCTGTAGGTTACACATTAGAGCTTAACTACCAAGGGTGTATTAATTTAATTTAGTTTACTTTTGCCCAGCAAACTGCAATAAAAGGAGCCAGCATGGAGTTGAGTATTCTATTTCTAAATTTAACCTGTAGCAGTTTGAAAAGAAACACTGCTATTGCGTTTTCAGAATTACTGTATTTGATGAAAACCTCGTTTATGCTTAGCACTAGTTAGAAATAGTTTATGTTCTGCCAGGCCAAGATATGAAGTTTGAATCTGGTTAAGGCAAATTTAAATGCATATTTGGTGCTAATGAAGGAAATATATTTTTGTAGAGGAGGGTTGCTTGTCTTTCTAAACTTATCTGCCTTTCTGTTGTAACTTCTTTGGTGGTGTCTTCAGGAAAGATACTATATCATCTGAGAGCTGAAAGGCAAAGGAAGACAGCTAGATGTAATTGGAGCAAGTATTAATGTGAGTGTGAACACCCTGAGCAAAAAACGGGAGCTTGGTATGGGGTGGGGATGGGTTATGGTTTGGGGCCAATTATGAGACTTAACTGTCTTTGGTTTTGACCACCTCCTGTTTTGTTTAGGCCAGTGTTGTCCAAACTTGGCCACTTTAAGATGAGTAGACTTCAACTCCCAGAATTCCCCAGCCACCCATGCTGGCTGGGGAATTCTGGGAGTTGAAGTCCACTCATCTTAAAGTGGCCAAGTTTGGACAACACTGGTTTAGGCTGTGGAAGGACCTGGCTTAGCCTTTTCTTGCGCAGGGCCTTACTTTGTTCTGTTTCGTTCCCCTCTATTTGCTTACGCTGCTATAATTTTTTAAACTCCCCCCCCAAAAAACCCCTCCTCTTTTTGATCTTGGGATTGAGATGGTGGAGATTTGGCTACTCCCTCATATAATTTTGCCCCTTTGTCTGGTTTGGGCTTTTTGTCTCTCTTTGTGCCTTGCCCGAGTTTGCTGTTGTGGTTGTGGGGTGCATTTCCTCTGCCTGTCTAGGCTACAGTGTGATATCAGCTGACTCAGCAACCAGGCTGAGCATCCAGAGGTTTTTTGTGGGAACGGATAGAGAAAACAAGCAATGGTGGAAGTGCAGAAATGTTCAGTGTGGCATCTGAGGCAGCTAGCTGTTCAAGTGACCCGCAAGATTTGTATTAGCCTTTTTTTTCCTGCCTGAGAACAGCCTGAATGAGACATGCAACAAGTGTATGCAACTGGCTCTTTTAGGACAGAAGGTGAAAAGGTTGGAGGCATGTTTGATGTGGGAGACTGGAGTTTTCTAAATCAAAGCAAGAAAACAAAGGCTAAGAGACAAAGGAATGAAAAACATGATGTATAGGACCAAGAGAAAGGAGACATTCTGGAAGTGCACTGGAAGCACACAGCTGTTTGATGAGTGGCACTGCTATGTTAAAAAAAGAAATTTTAAGGAAAATACTCAGAATCATGTGGATGGAAAGAATTTAACTGCCAGCCTGAGAAGGATCAGGCGTATGTGGTTCTCAGAGATTTCCTGCTGAGAAGAACAGAAACAGCTATCTCTAGACCAGGCATCTTTGAAAGGGTATTGTCTTCCTGGAGCTTGTATTCCAGATGTGACAGAGGCTGCTGAGGCTCTTCAGAATAATTGGTTACTGTTTTCCTTTGCTAATTCACGTGGGACAAATGATCCAGTCAGAGGAATTGTTGAATGCATCTCCAAAGACTATGAGGCTCAGGATAAGAAAATGAAGAACTCGGGAGCCCAAATGATATTTGCATCAGTCCTTACTGTTGAAAGTGAGGGTGCTGTAAGGAGAAAGTAGGAATATTAGAAAAGAACAGCTGGCTACCTAGACAGTGTCATCAGCAAAAGATTAGGGTTTGTAAACCTTGCCTTGTAGTACCAATATGGAAGTTTCCTTATGGAAGACAGAGGTGCCTGTCACAAGAAGCTTAGAAACTTGGACAAAAAGGGCTTGGAACTAAATCCTGGGGTCTGGGTGGGTGTTAACTACTGGGACAAGAGAGATGGCAATAAGACACTGGCACTGGAAGCTAATACTTTGCAGACATTAGAGACCAATAATTTACAACCTAGAAGGGCAACATTAATGTATATCATCATATTTTTATGTATTTGAATAATAACACAGTATATTAAATACAATCTGAAATTTAATGGAATGAGACTGGTGATTGGAATATTACAAGGAAAGGATAGACATTATTCCAGAGAATTAGACTTCACTACAAGGGAAAGGGGGCATTATTTGTAAAGAATGTATAAATCTGTACGGAGATCCCTTCTTCTGAGAAAGCATCTGGGTAAAAATGAAGAGAATCACCACAGTATTGCTGTGGCAAATCTACTCTAGATTACCCATCCAGCCAGAAGGCATAGATGGTCCTTTCCTGGATTATAAGATAAGGCTTACACATGGATGAATTTTAGTTGAAATCTTCCATTTTCTTGAAATCCCCGGAACCTTAACTCTGCCAACAATGGAAGACTTGTTTAATTTGTCTGATTATTGATGCCCTGTCTATCCTCCAGCAGCTCAAACCAGCATAGTACTTCTTTCCCCATTTTTCCATAGCAAGAATTTTGTGAGGTAGGTTCAGCTAAGAGAGTGACTGGCTCAAATTCACCCAATGAGCTTCTGTGGATGAGAGTGGAATTTAACTCAAGTTAACTATTTTGCTGTAGAAACTCTCATTTATCAACAAACTATTTCCTTGCCTTAATTACAGTTTAATTTCTTGAGAAGTATAGGAGCAAACAAGGAGATCTGTTGTCCTAGACTTAATGCTGACAACAGAGAAGAACTTGCTGATGACATAGAAGGGGCAAGAATATTGGAGAGAAGAGCACATTTTATCTTTCACTTTGTGTCAACAAGGGCTGTGAAAACAGATTAGTTGGATATATCCCTTGGACAATAGAAAAGCTGATTTCAAAACCTTAGAGAAAAAAGTAATACTGTTCATCCAGTTCCCAACCTTGGAATCCAGTTCCCAACCTTGTAGAGATAATGGTCGCACTGCAGCTTCAAAGGACTCTGGAAGAAGCGGGTTATCTAGACCCTTTTCAGTCAGGGTTCAGGCCTGGGTGTGGGACCAAGATGGCACTGATCTCAGTCTTGGATGACCTCTGGTGGCAGCAGGATGGGGGTAGTCTGTCCATCCTTGCTCTTCTTGATCTCTCAGTGGCCTTTGATACCATCTAACATGGTATCTTTCTGAATTGGCTCTGGGAGTTGGGGGTGGGTGGCAGTGTGTGGTGCTGGTTCCCCTTCTTCCTTCAGTGTTGGTTCCAGTTAGTACTGATGGGAGAGAGAGGTCCAGCCCACAGCCCCTACTTTGTGGGGTGCATCAGGGCTTGATACTTTCTCCTCTCCTGTTTATCTACATGAAGCTGCTGGATGAGGTCACCTAATGATTTGCGGTGAAGTATCATCACCGTGCTGACGATACTCAGTTTTATATCTCCACCCCAGGTTGTTTGAGTGATGCTGTGGGGGTGTGGATGGGGTCAACAGGTTCAGCTCAATCCAAGCAAGACCAAGTGACTTTGGGTTTTTGGACCTCCTGGTTTCAGGGACTTTCCATCTTTGCTTCTGGGTGGGGTAGCACTGCCTCAGACAGAGCCTGTGTGCAAGCTGGGGGTCCTCCTGGACTTGCAGCTCTGTTCAAACAGCAGGTGACAGTCATGGCTAGGAGTTCCTGGACCAGGAGGCCTTGCTTGTAGTCATTCATGCCCCCATGACATCCCAACTGGACTACTGCAATGTACTTTATGTGGGACTGCCTTTGAAGAGCATTCGGAAGCTTCAGTTGGTACAGAATGCGATGGTGTGGGCAGTTAATGGTGGCAGTTATTTGGCACATATGACACCATTGCTCTGTGAGCTGACTGGCTACCAGTATGCTTCCAGATGCAATTCAAGGTGTTAAAGTCAGGTTACTTACAGTACTGTCTTTTGCTGGTTGTTTCTACATGTCCTATCTGATCTGGCAGAAGGGGCAGGCTCCAGATACCGTTAGCTAAAGAGTGTTGGCGGGTGGGGTCCAGAAAGGGAAAGGAGAAAAAAGACAACGCAGTCTGAGGGGGAGAGTGGGAAGCGAAAGAGGTTCAGGATAGCCACTCCCTAGAATCTTCCAGGGTATGTCCACTTGTTGTAGTAGTATAGATTTAGTCTGGCAAGATTCTGTCTATAAGGTGTAAGCAAATAAAGGAACTTTACTAAACTGGACTGTTTCACCATTGTTCTTGGGCTGGGCCTGACATGGCCTTTCGTAAGGCTTTAAAGACTTGTTTTGGTGTTTGAGCCTGAGACCCATCGTATGTGACGGAATCCATTTCCTGATCATGCTAATTGTGGTTTTTCTGCCTTTTTTTAAAAAATATGTATATGCTTTTTACCTACTTTTAATATTGTTAGCCACTCAGAGTAATGTATTTGAGATGGGCAGCCATATAAATCTGAATGAATGAATGAACGAATGAGGGCAGTATTTCCTCTTGGGGCAAAGCCTGAATTTGGCAAGAACTGGCTTCTGTTTGGATGTAAGTTGCTTAATGTCCAGTCTTAAAAGTTGTGTTGCTTTTTTGGCTGCTAGTGTTACTCATCCAGCGTGGGTAGCTCTAACCTGCTGTGCACCAGTTCAAAAGTGTTGGTGAGGCTCTGGTCCAGATTTATTCCTCTGGAACCCTGCGGGACTATGGATATTGGTGCTATGGCTGAATTTGGTGTTGAAGGAGGGCTGCAAATATCCCACTCCTTTCATATGGGAATAGCATTGCTTTAAGAAAATGTCAGTTATATTGTGAAATAAGCAGTTGTTACCGAAGCCTCTTGCTCAGCTCTAATTTATTTGTGTGCCTTGCAATCAATCCACTTCATGCTAAGAATTAAGCAAAGACAGAAAGAAGTGAGAAGACCAGCCCAGCTGCTTTTCAGAAACACACAGTTTGAATAAACATGCAGGAATGAAAAAGCAGAAGGAAGACTGAAATAGGGGCTCAAGGGAAGAGGTCTGAGGTAAAAAACACGGTGTGGGATCTTTGGCTAAGATCAAGTGTAGTATCTTATCAGTTTGATATCTCCTCTACAGTATTTGAGAACTCAGTATTAAATGAATTTTTGGAGCCAGCTCCTACGCCACAAGGGATTCACAGGTCTTTAAAACATGGCTTTGCTCCCAGGTCTGTTTGTGAACCTTTGACAGTTTTTGTGTGGTATTTTAGGGATTGGGTGATTTTTTTTAAAAAATCCAGGTGTTTATGTTTTTCTCTTCCCTTTTAATTATATAAGCCAACCAGAGTAATTTTGGAATTGGGTGGCCTTCTAAGTAAGTAAGTACATAATTAAGTAAGTAAATAAGTGTGATTTATAACTGCTGACCCAGAGAGCTACAGACCATTTTGAAGGCTGGTTTTCCAGATACATTTTGCTTTCTGAGACCCTCTGTTTGGACATATGCTGCTTAATCTCCTGCCTTAAAGATTTTGTTGTTTTTGGGGCGGGCCGCTAATAATCCCTTTTCTCTGTAATGAGTATAATAACTGCTAGTTTATTTCAGATGACCAGCAGTGAAATATAACTTCAATTTTAGTAACTAAAGGTTTAGTAATGGTGCCAAAGAAAGGAGAAAGGGATATGGATGAATGAAGGCCATAAATGGCATTAAGATGCTTCAAGAAAATAGTGATTCCTCAGTGGGGAGATATAAAACCAGCAGCACCAATGGAGAAATAAAGTCCCACTTCGTTTATTTTGAATACTTTTTGAATAATTGGTTTACACTTCAAGAAACCAAACTATGAAAAGCTGCTGACAGTTACAGTGTAGCAGCTTACATTCTCTTGGTTATTGATTCATTTATTTGATTTGGAAATCAGAGCTGCTGAAATTGTGAACTGAATAGAGGCTGCAGAGCTAAAAGAGGAATAGGAAAGGAATAATTTCCTTTTAATAATCAACATTTAATGAAAAATCAGCCACTACGAAGTCATGGTTTCTGCAATCCAGACAGCAAGCATGAGGATGAAATCTTCCCAAGTACAAGGATTTTGATCAACTCCAAAACAGCAGCAGCAGCTGGGTGTTTGTCTGGGCTTAGAAGCTGAAAAGGATCAGGATGGGAGACCTCCAAGGGAAACCAGGGCTGGGAAGTTGGAGATGACAATCTAGAAGAAGACAGTGGCAATCCACTTCTGTATTACTGCCAAGAAAACGACATGTTTATTTCCATGAAGTCACTGGGAGTCGAACACTATATGAAATGCATGCACGAGGAGCTTTTTGGTGCCCCCTGCTGATAGCAGTTTTTCTTAAACTCATTCCTCCGCTTACAGCAGTTGTCCCCAAAACACTTCTCCGAAAGCTGTTCATAAATTAGGGTAATCTTCAGGATAGCATTAAATATAGCACCGCAGGAGGGCAGCTATCAAAAAGACAACAGACCCCCCCCACACACACACACACCTGAAAACACACATCATGCTTGTGTTAATATTTAAATTTCAGATATCACTATATTGATATAGTGGGACATCTTGAGAACACAGAGTTGATCTGGAGATTATCTAGGACAATTTCCAACCTGAGTGCCTCAAATTGTGTGGGCTTGAACTCTCAGAATTCTCAGCAATGGCTGAGAAATCAATGGCACTCTGTGGAATAAATGTAGATGAATAGAATGAATCCTCCTGGACCTGAAGGCAGAACCAATTCTGCAACATTTTTCAAAGAGTCCTGGAATTATCCTGTTGACATATGGAAAGGGAAAGCATTTTGTTTCACTGCCCATATGAAACTGAATTTTTGATTGAGCATGTAGACTAGTGAAGGTGATAAATCTGTCTCTTCACATTGATGCTTGTGGGTAACTGAACAACAGAACATTCTGTTATGCTGGAAGGGAATTGGCATATTTCAAAGTGTTAAGTGTTAAATCTTGCACTTCACTTCTGTTTCTTAGTGTAGCAGACCACTACTTTCAATATCAAACTTGATTTGAAAAACAACTGATAAGGCAAGGAAATGGAATAGAAATGGAAATTGCAAGGAAATTAACAGGTAAACACCAGATTGGAAGAATTGCATTCACACCCTGCAGTGTTACTTGCGTACCATATGTCTTTAAAGACTGTTTGGAAGCTTCACTTAGTGCAAAACACCCACTTTACCTCCTCTCCAGGGTGGAAACCAAAATAAGGGGAGAGAGTTTCTTAAGCGCCAATAGCAAAGTATTTATTATATAGAAATGCAACGTGTTTTGGACCATTCTTTCATCACGGGCACTCTACAGTAAAACTTTACAAACAGTTTATGCTGTTTTATTCATATAAAAACATCTGTATCTAAAGCCAACTTCCAGTACATTATGCTGTTTGACTCTACAACAAAATTATGTTTTGTAATTCTACGTACTTATTTTAGCACTTTAGAATAAATATGTTTAAAATAAACATGTTAAATAACCAGATGGCTTCTTGTCAGGAGTCTGAGTTCCCCACAGCTTAAAAGTTGCCAACCCCTGGGCTAAATTAAGCCTCTAAGGTAATTATCCGGAGTTTTGGGCCGGAGACCACCAAACCTTGACAATTCTTAGGAGAAGCTGTGCTTGTTCTGAACCTGTATCTGATGCACCAATGAGGTACATGAGGATAATAAACTGAGTTTGATTCTTGTCAAAACAGACCTTGTTGGGTGTGTGGTTCTCAGTTGAAGAGTTTGCCTGTTGCATTCTCTTAAAAAAAAAAAAAAAGAAAAAAAGTACACAATATAGGGGTTATCCTAGAATTATTAGGGTCACTGGAGGCCCAAATAGCCAGGATAAGCTCAGCCTAGCTGCATTGTTAGTCTCACTTTTAGATTATTATAGATCTGAATATAAATAACCAGGGAGCAAGTTGTACAAAAATAGAAAGATGGAGAATAATTCTACAAATTCTTAGCATTGACTTTATCAAAGCTCAAACTCTATTGATTATTATAATGTGCTTTTATGGGGCTATCTGGAGGCTTTAGTATGCTTAGTCCAGAGACTACAGCTGGTCCAAAATGTGATGGACAGTTGCTGAGTCTGTTGTACCTCTGTTGAAGAAACTGTGCTGGCTGCAAGTAAGCTACTGAGTCAAAGTTGAGGTTTTGCATGAAGGCCTTAAAGAAGTCATTCCTGACAGGCTGCCTTCTCCATCACAGACCTGGTTAGTTACTAAGATCTGTGTGAGCAGACAGCTGCAGAGAACCATTTGGTGTTGTGGGCAAACACTCTCTGTGGAATGTCTTCCCTACTGAAATTCATGGAGCTTCTACCATTCTATATTTGAGGTATCTGTTGGAAACCTATCATTTCACCACTGCCTTCCCTTTATGAATGCCAGATGGGTCTTTTGTTTTTGTCCCCCTTCCTTTTAATGAGCAAACTTTATATTGTTTCAAATTATTACCTTTTAGTACTGCATTTTATGTTTTTAAAATTGTTCTGAAATGTATTTCCATAGGAAGTGGTATAAATATGAGTTTGACAAATTCTCACTATTCCAGATGTGTCTACCAGCACAAAAAATTTGGGATCCCTGGCTTAGAACTTCCCTGTTTTCAAGAGAGGCCCTTTTGAAAATGCACCTAGTTTTGGAGGCCACTTTATTGAGCAGACAGGAGGTGGCTGTCTCTAGCATCACCTTTGAGCTGTGGAACACAGAAGGGGAAATGTGTATGTTCCTAATGTGTATGTTCCTAAAATGATTCAGAAGAAGTATTTAAGATCCCACACCAGTGCAATACCTCTCTGCTGTTTGTTAAACTAGCTTTTTTTTCGTTAATGCAAGTCTAAAAGAAAGTGCTGTTGCCTTAGTTATCTACAGGTAGTCCTCAACTTACGACTATTCATTTAATAACCATTTGAAGTTATGATGGTGCTGAATGACCATTGCAGCATCCCTGCAGTCACACAATCAAAATTCGGGTGCTTGGCAACCGGCACGTATTTATGATGGCTGCAGCGTCCCGGGATCATGTGATCGCCATTTGTGACCTTCCCGGGAGGCTTCCGACAAGCAAAGTCAATGAGGGAAGCTAAATTCACTTCAAGACCTCATAATTTGCTTAATGACCATAGCAAAAAAAGTTGTAAGATCAGGTGCGACTCACTTAGTGACAGAAGTTCTGGTCCCAATTGTGGTTGTAAGTCAAGGACTACCTGTACTCATTAAACTTAACATGATTTTTAAGGAGTGATATTGTTTCATACAACAGAGGATGGGAAAAGAAAGGTTCACAAGATGGGTTTGGGCATCTTGTAAATTTCTTTAGGTCTTAATTCTGATGCTGACAATATTTACATTTATTAAGAGCCTCACAGAAAAGAAATAGGAAGGAAGACAAAGTCTGGGCCTATAGAAAACCAGAAAAAATAGAAGTTATTAATCACTTCTAATTTTACAAAACTGTTGGAACAATTCATATAGGTAAAGTGATTTGATAGCACCAAATAAAAATAAATGCTAAGAATTTGTAGTATGAATATTATTACTATTTTCTTTCTATTCTTGTAGAACTTGCTCCTTGGTTACATGTGTTCAGATCGGAAAGTGCTGTTGACTTCTCTCAAATAACATTTGATCCAAGACAAAAAGAACTTATTGTTGGGGCAAGGTGAGATGCTATTTTAAAAATGTATTTTTTGTTTTTCAAATGCATTTGTGGTAAAATAATTGGTTCATGTATCCCTGCAATTTTATGTTTTTAACGCATGAGTAAGCAAGCTGGCAGTTTCCTGAAGTTTGGGGTTTAGAAACTTGTGAGGTTCTAGTCTAAAATGTATGGAAGGCGTTAGGTTTTTAATCCTTTTTTAGCCTTAGCTGGATGAAGTTAGATGTGTGAAAAAGAATTGAGATTCTTGTGTGTATGATTTTCCACATTCTGTATGTGACAAAAGCCTTGTGCGGGCATTTCTCTGAATGTACAATGGCTTGAAATTGGATAAAGGATGAGCTTACACATGATAACAGTGCTAATTCATCTCTGTGATTTCTTTTATTATAATGTAAATCATGATGCATTGTATTATTTCAACGTAGATTTCAATGCAGTAATGTTTATATGATTAAAATCATTAACCTTCTATTATTTGAAAAGATTAAAGTATTGAAAATAAAAAGAGAAAAGTGAAAATTATATCAGTCTCAATTGCCATTTAGGATGTCAGTGTTACAAGCATAAGATTATTTCACTTTTCATCCAAAGTTGAATATAAAATAAAAAAGAAAGAACTACTGCAATTCACATCAAAATATTAGTTATATGATAATAGTTTCAGTCTTGAACTAATTACTTAATATTAAGATCTCCATTGTAGCGTTACTTAATGTGTGTGTGTATGTTTATATGTTGATAAAAGGAAATAAAAAAATTAACAAAGGTTAAAATACATAAAAGTTAAAATACATAAAAGTAAGAAAACAAAGTAATAATAATTCTTTTTAAAAAGGAAGGGAATTATTGATTTCTGTCTCTCCGCTTTTTATACATTTGCTAATTTTCAGGCCCCCTTAAAAGCCAGATTGTAAGTGATTATACTTAACCATGTTGCGTGATATGTTGTATGTATGGGAACCATTCTTGCTTAAATTTAGCTAAACGTCTACTGTCTATATATACTGTTATCTCTGTGATTTCTTGTAGGGGGTTGTTCATTGAATAAATCAGGATCCAAGATTACACTCAAATTTCAATAGCTCCCCTTTCAATTTCACAGCTGATTCCATGAAGGTTTAGAGGGTAAATGGTAGGATGGGCAGAATATGAGAGCTGAGGAAAGCAGGGCAACATGCAGCTCCATCTTCTACCCAGCCTTAAGCCCTCAGCATTCAGGCAAACCACCGAAACGGCAAGAGTTTCTTTAATCAACTCTCAGGAAGTTTAGCTGAAACTGCTCAGAAAGTAATATTGAAAGTTACATTTCCCTTTTGCCTTCCTATCTTTCAATACCTGAAAATAATTGCAGGCTTCAGGGTGAACTTAGAAAAGTAACCACTTTACAAAGTCAATAGAACCTAGTTTTCTTAGAAATGTTTAGAACTTCAGGCAAAGCTATACAATCAGGTGAATTACATGATGCAGTTCTGGCTGGAATATGTCCATACTGACTAGCAGTAGTGAGTAACAAGTTTGAATTGCTCCCCTGCTCCCTCCCAAATAATCAAGCTACGCTTGAACATGCAGCACCTTTTAGAAGTTTAGCTAAGAATCATTCCTGCTGACTTAGTAGCTTTCAGGGAATATTTTATGAAGGAGAGCATCTCACCTTAGGTTAAAGTGAGGACAGATATGCCAGTTTAGAAAGATTCACACCATCTTCAATGAGTACCAACATGTCTACTTCTCCTGAGGTGATTAGTGGAAACCAGACATGCCAAGTCTGACTCTAGTTATAAAGGGCGCACACCAGTGCTGTCAAAACAGTTTTGAAATTGTGTTTAAAAAGTTTGCAGTACTTTTTAAATTAAGTGGAGATGAATGTGGGTTACAAAATTTGCTACTCGTCTGAGGCATGGATGATGGATCAGAATGATGGCTGAGTTAGTATTCTGCATGCTAGTATTTGTACATATTATGTGCATTGTGAAGCTGGCTAAAATGGTAGAAAAACCTGTCAGGATTGTGCACTCTCTTCCTCTGTTTCCCCTCCCTCTTTTTAAACTGGTATTTTCCAGCAAGGGTAAATCCTGCCATTCTGCTCTGAGTCGAGGTTCTTGCTAAGTTCAATCAGCCCAGTGAATGAAAGCTGCAAACAGTAACAGATTTGCCTAAATCTGCACAGCAATATCTTAATTTATGATTCAGTTGATGCAGATGTCAGCATGCTAGTTTCCCTCTTTTATTATCCTGGCTTTGGTTTCAGCTGTCTCCAAATGCTACCTGTTGTCCTAGAGGTTTTCAGGTCAAACCAAATTTTAATAATAGTGCTTTCAGGAAGTGGCTTTGGCTTCGAGGTGATTGATGGTTTGTTTTGTTGGTTGCTTGATTTTTTTTTTTTTTGGTGCAAAAATCCAACAAGAGTTTTCCCCCTGAAACGTTACAACTTAAATAGAGCTTGTGGTATCATCAACAGTAGCACAGACAGACCAAAGTTCTTACTTGCATATGTTAAAAATTTAGGTCTAATGAAAATTTTACATCACTAGAGAGACATTGCAGTTATGAAGGAAGGCAGTAGAAAGAATTGCTCTTCAGTCTATTCCTATTTTCAAATGCAACCTCACTTTTAAAATATACTAAGAAAGAATTAATTTTAACATATAAGGGAAAAAAATCAGTCTGTGTAATCAGTATATTCATAAAAATGTCTAACTTTATCCCAGTAGATCAGCCCAAAGACCCCCGTGAGAAATTGGGGGATGAACAGAGATCATTTTGCTATTAATATAAGGAATACTGTACGTTTTGACTTTTTAATGACAAAAACATCTATATCTCTGCTTTCTTTGATGGCTGTCTCCCGGCAACCCCTGTAAAAGGAGGCCAGAAGCAGCAGATTCTTGCAGGCTGCTGGATATCTCCTCTTTAAAGCTTCTTGAACGGGCAGTGAACCTGCCTACCCCAATCCTCTTTTAATCCTACTTGGCTCACTCTTCTATTCCCTCTCTGTCTGTCTTTGGCTTTAGCCCAATCTAGCTTTAGCATTACTACCCTGGCTTGTGACCTGTTCACAAATCAAAACTGTACAAAATAACATGCTATGAAAATGATTCTTTTGAAATAAATATTAAAGCTAAATGCTTACAGTATAAAATCAAACACACTTGCAATGTAAATGGTAATGTTTCGATGCCTGTAACAATACTGCTACATATTTTCTCACTTCCTTAAATAGTGGCAAGTTTCAAGAACAATTCTGCTGAAAATTTAAATTGTTTACTTAGCCCCTTTCGTATGTAACCATAGAAAGAAGAGCATTGTTGGGCTTTCTGCTGAATTCAGGATTATGAGCCTCTTGAAAGTGTGAGATCAGAAGTGCAGCTGAATGATGAATGTCCAGCATGAGAATTCATGTTCTAGTTTTAACACATGGCAGATTTATTGTCCTTGGAGAAAGAGTATGTTTGAAACAGAAATAAGAGGTTTATTCCAAGTTATATTGGACATGAAAGTGGCCTTCAGCTGGATTTCATAAGTCAAGGGTGGTTTGAGGGAAAGAAAAAGGTGAAGATTTGGAAGACATTTTTGAGACTGAGCAGTCAAGAGAAAGCTTTTCTTCCCTCCCTTTCTAATATTTTCTCAGGTGCAAACTACTGGAAGAAGAAGAAAATCTAAGTAAGATTTTCAAACTGAAATGAAATCTTCCTGTTTGCTATGTTATAAGCAGTCTTTGTTCTATACAATTTAGGCATGAGCACTTGATGTTCCATAGGCCAAATCAACCTCTTCAAAAGGGTGTTCTTCTGGCTCTTAACTTGCTAACTTAGGCAGGGGAAAAATGTCTTAGAAGGGGAAAGAAAGAAAGAAAGGAAGGAAGGAAGGAAGGAAGGAAGGAAGGAAGGAAGGAAGGAAAGAAAGAAAGAAAGAAAGAAAGAAAGAAAGAAAGAAAGAAAGAAAGAAAGAAAGAAAGAAAGAAAAAGGCTAATTCCGTATTCTCTGTTCCAAACCCATTTTGACATCTTGAAAAGCTCATTGGTGCTTAGGGATGGATTTTTTTTTTTAATCAAATCAGTAGAAATATATTTCCAAAAAAAAATGTTACCATTCTTCTCTCTTCCATTTAGAAATATCTAAGCAGGGGTAGAAAATATGCAGGCCATATGCAGCCCCAACAGTCCCTTCAGAACTCCAAGTCTTTGAACAGAGGCTGGATGGTCACCTATCAGACATGCTTTAATCAATGGATTCTACACTGAGCAGGGGATTGGACAAGGTGATCCCTAAGACACCTTTGAACTTTATGATTTTCTCATTCCTGCCTACCTAAGAAAAATTTTAAATGCCCAAATAAGAAAATACTTAACTCATCAACTAAGATAACTTTGAACCAAGCTAAACGCTGCATGTGCAATGATTTTTGCATGCTTGTTGTGCTGTGTTGTTGTTTGTACCCAGTAAAAGAAAGAGAAAGTATTAAATGAATTTTAAATCCTCTAACAATACAGTAGTTGTGTTACCATCTAGGGCCCACACATGATTGTATAAACATTGTCGTGCAACTTTACATTGAATTGAGATGTAGATCCTTTTAGCCAAGTTCTTTGTTTACTCTGATTGGCAAAAAGGGCTTACATCACATTAGTTCCTGAAAAAGAATCATAGCTGCGTGGTGAAACCTATGCTCTGCATACAAAAAGAGTCAGGTTGAGGCTTGCTATTTGCTACAGTTAAGAGAGCAGATGGCTGATAATGGGAAATACCCCTGTTGCCAATCATAGTAAGACATAGCAAGGACGGAAAGGCCAATAATTTCACTTGGTATAAGGCAGCTTTCTAGCCATCTGAGTTTGTATAACTGGAAAGGTTGAAGACTTAAATGCACTTGAGCACATTAAATGCATTTCTGTTTAATTGTGGGTCTTCCTCTGTATCATTGCTCTTTATGTCAGTCTAGAGCAGTGTTTCTCAACCTTGGCCACTTGAAGATGCGTGGACTTCAACTCCCAGAGTTCCCCAGCCAACATGAACATCTTCAAGTGGCCAAGGCTAAGAAACACTGCTCTAGAGATAGGAAATGAGTAAAATAATATTTACTCATCTGCCTCATCACTTAAGGCATAAATGTGAGTAAAGTAAATCTACCAATAAAAACATAATTGTCACTGAAAATTGCTGAATGTAGAGATTTTTAATTAAAATATTAGATCTTTCCCTAATGTTTGACTTTTTCACACATCGGTGTTCTATGTATGTTAATGGGTAAAAAGTATAATCCTATATAGGTATAGTTCTATAGGACTGTACATTCAAAGGACAAGCTCAAATTAAAATCTGACTTTGTAGAAAATAATACCACAGAATGCCAGAAGATCCCGCTCATTTTTCATGAAAAGGCATTCTTCTGCTGGTTGCTTAATTATTTCTGTTTGTCTTTTCTTGCCACTGGACTCAGAACTTCTAGAAGAAGGCACTTCCCAAACCATACTCGTGATTCTACTTCTCTCAGATATTAGGGTTTTCTCAAGCTGATAGAGACCGCAGACACAAAGACAGATTTGTTTTTGCCCCACCAGGGGTTATTTTATTATGCAAAAGCAAAGGGTTTTCAATTTACCTACTTCTTGCTTGCAGTCTTAATGCTAACTCTATGCTTGTGTCTCTTCCCTACTTTTTTTCTTACCGTCCATCTTAATTTAGGGTTTTCCTGTCACTATAAATTTTGTACAACTGCTATCTTATTTCATCCATATCATTTCATCCCTACATTCTGTGTCAATGTTCTCATATCCCTATTGTTCTTAGCTCTTATCTTTTTCCAGTACTGACTATTTTTTAAGCTCTGGTCTTTCTTACTTCCTCGTGTCTTTAGCTCTTGCTACCAAACCCAGTCCAGTTATATTTGGAAACCTTTTTCACTCCCTCTCTTGCAGCATCTGAGCTTTTCCTCTTTCATCTCTCCGCCCTCCCCCCAACCCTCCCAGTCTTCTCTTCCTGGAGCTGGTTTGTAGAACTCTGCACCTGTGCTGTGGCACTCAGAGTGGGTGCTCCAGGTGCTGTTTTGCAGATGTTGGGTGGGTTCTTCCCTGTGGGTCTTGTCATTAGGCAGTTGCTCCAAGGCTTGCCATTCCTTGTATTGTCCTGGACCCCAGCAGCATTGAAACTCTAGATCTCAGGAAGGAAGAAAAGAGCCTGCTTATTTGGGTCATTTTTTCACACCAGGCTGCCTTTCAGTGGCTGCCATTTCCATGTGCAACCAAGTTCTATGTGTTCCAGTCTAACGGTGTTATTAGCAGAAGTTTCAGAGTTGAAAAATATTTGCACATTTCTTCCTTCCCACTCTCTTCTCCTTTGACTTGTGTTCAGAATTGCCTCCTGTCCTGTGGCTGCAATATCTAAATAAATTATTGAACAAAGGGTGGATCAGGGATTGAAAGTAAACATTCTTCACTTCATGTTGTAAATGAATTTCGGAGCAGAGGGCAAATTTGAACCAGGGCCTTTCAGTGCCATAATATGAGTAGTACAATGAGAATGTATATAGATGCCTTCATTTCAATCCCATTTGCAATGAAAATGCAGATGAATTGGCTGAAGTTCTCTTCCCTTCCACTACCCCAAAACTGAGTAATAAAAGCAAAAAAAAAACCCCATACCCCCCACTGCCAAAATTCAGCCATTTTGTTGCTGAATTTTCTGCTCAAGATCTTGGAGAGTGGGGGACTGAGTGCAGCTCATGGTCCACAGGTTGCCCACTGTTATGCTATGTCTGCTGTACTAAGCGTGTGTGGGCTTCTGTAGTCAGCCAGTCAGTTGGTCATTGACCAGGAAAGGTTTCTGTAGTCTTGTTGGAGTGGTTTGAAGGAAAATGATGGCTTAGGAAAGGAGAGGAACAAAATAAATGGAAAAGCAAAAAAACACAATCTCTTTACATTGCAGGATTAGGACCTACAGTGAGTTAATTTCTAAAATAATTGGTATGTATTTTCTAGAAAGCCAGGCTTGGAACTAATATGGTTATGGAAAATTGTAGGAAAAGAGAAAAAGTGGGGGTGGGGAATGGAGTGAACCATCAGGGAATTTATTTTTCAATCTGCATTCCTACAAAGCTGTGGTGATCTACAGGTTGTTGGATTCTTAGAAAAAACAACCTGAAATAACAGCATGACTACTTATTTCTCCCACATTGATGTGCTGCAATTGGCTTTGGGTATGTCCTTGTTATATTAATGCAAACGATAAAATACCTGTAATCTTTCAATTTCTGCCTCCTTCCTTCAGAATGCATTGGTGTATCACACTAGTTTATGTAAAAACTGCAAAAAGTATTGAACCGCAGCAGCCTGTACCAGTAAAGTGAGGGTTGTATTTTCCTCCCTCAAAAAAACAACAACAAAAAAAACCCAATAAAAGAAAGGAGTCCAGGGTAGGCTCTGTACTTGAGAAAATATGGGGCTCCTGGTTTAGGGCTTTAATTACTGAGAATCACAAACCAGGAGTTGGACCATCCATAATGCTAACCTTCTTTTTGCTACTGAGCATTAGTTATTGAGGCCACATGTAGAGGGATGAAACTGTATAGCTCAATGGGATTGTTTGCAAACAACAAACCAGGGTTCTCTGGAATATTGGATTACTGTTTTGTGTCGATCCTGCCACTCTGTAGAAGGCTTAAGTTTCAGAACCAAAAGGACTGTCAATATCCTTATTTCTTAGGATTTCAACTATATAATCTGCATAGTCTGGATAACTGCTATTTCCTCTTTTTCACTTTAGAAATTACTTGTTCAGGCTACATAGTGAGGATCTTTCTCTAATCCAGGTAAGTTTATCCCTATGGTAATTTTAAAAAGTACAATTTTCATCTTTTTAATTTCATCTTTGTTTATAAAATCAGTTAAAATCTCAGCATATGGTTTGGCTTATGGTTATTGCATCATGCATTTCTAACGGTAGTTTTTGTTAAATTAACCTTGAGGCTCCAATGTTTTGTTGTTGTTACTTTGATTGATAGCTCTGTCCATCCAGAGATGGCTAATCTTGCATGCTAGTTGTAGCTGTTCAGGAACAGCAAACCTGAAATTCTGCTGCTGTTTCTTCTTGGTTGATTCATTTCTATGTAAATGGATTTTTATTTTATGATAGACTATTCTAGTACAGCAACAGTCATCTGCAGTGTGGAATTGGTACAGCCCAGAAAGCAGAAAGATAGCAAGAACAGATCCAGTTACCTTTCTAATTTTATTCTGTTCTATCAAAAAAAATAAATAAATGCAGCCATTTGAGCTGTTCCCTTGCCAGATAATGAGGAAGCAGCTCCATTTTTTTTTTTTTTAAATCCCATTCCAGAATTTGAGATTGACTCAGACTGGGGAAGATTCCCTTCCTCATCATCACCTCCATTGCAAGTGACCCAGAATGGATCGGGTCATTTATGGAAGTCTTAATCTGACCCTTGAAGTGCATTGGGTAGTCTTTACACAGCCCCAATTATAATTTAAATGAAAACACAGTAAATCTCACCATGATGGGAAAGGCTATAACTAGGCCGGCAGCGTACTACTTCGTGTGCTCTCTAAGAATCAAGTGTTAATGCATCATTTCAAGGTCTCTTTTCTTATCTTTTGTTATATTTGCTTTAGATTTAGACTGGGCAACCCATCAAATAGAACAGAGATGGGCAGACCCTTTCCTCATAGGGCCAACAATTAATTCCTTCCTTCTTCTTTTGAGCTGTAGGAAGCACGATGTTACGTTGAATGTGATGGAGTAAGTGGATTGAGAGCGGTTGACCTGTGGCCACCTGCTTACTCCATAAAGTACCAAACTAGGCTATGGGCCTGTCTCAGGTTGTTAGTAATCTGAACTACTAACAACAGGACAGTTGCTCTGGATATAGCTGGGTTTGCAATAGCTCCAGTATTGTGCTTAGATGATTTTCTGTTGAAGTTTATAGCCTAGCTATTTTCCTCTGCAGGGGTGGGGGAGCGATACACGTAAAAATGGCAGAGCATCAGCTGCACTCTCGTGGCCACGCTCTTGACTTTTTTGACTACACCCTTACAATGTTCATTTGATAGCTCACTTCACTTAGAGTTTTCCTGCAAGTAACATTACAGAAAAGCCTGGATTTGCCGATTTTGACAGAGCCAGGCTACTGCCAGTATAAGTTCCATTATGAGTTAACCTGCCATTCCTACTTTTCCTCTTTAAATCTACCCCCCAACATAGTTATCTTGATTGGCTCATAACTAATAAAAGCATCATAAGGATAGCATTCAACTCTCGTTTTAAAACTCCACACAAACTAATGTAATCATGCCAACTAACTATAATTGCTTTATGTGAGTCTGCACTTTGTATTTCTATTGTAGAAATTGGAAATCACCTGTACAGGCAGAATCTACCTCTGGATTTAATGTGTCATTGAATTATGTTTACCTTCAGTCTCTAAAGACATCTTTGTGTACATGTGCAACACCTGCTTGCATATCCATTCAGAGGCCTTCCTTGCAGCGAACATTTGGCAAGGATAAAAGCCAATGAGTAAGCCCCTTCATAACAAAGAAATATTTGTCTATGCGCTTGCTTTTGTTTTCACTGCAAAGGGAGCTGCCATTGTGATATGGCGAATGAGTGGAATTCTGTGCCCCACATCAGTGGAATAAGTTAGTCATTATTAGCTTAAGACCTACTCATTTTAGTGGAACTCAAACACAACACCCTGGGTTGAATCCAGTATGTCCAAAGCAGCTGTCTGTGTTTAAATTCCCATGTTGAAAAAAAGGAGGGGGGCAGAGTCTACTGTTATGCACAAGAGTCATGAAATAGATCAAGTAATTGTATACAAATATTTAGGACTACATTGTATAAAATAAATGTTTTAATTGCATATTTTTCAGAATTCCCTGTGTTCTATGACCGTATTGAAATTAATGTATATTAATGCTGAGCAGAAATGCATAAAATTGCATTATAAATATGTGCATGTTTATGAGAACTGTGATTCAGTCATGGCTCCCTGCAACATGCGCATTTATGATGTATTTCCTATCATAAACACTAATGACCAATTCTGGTGGGCAATGTGGCAAACATAGTTTTCACTTCAGAAACAGAATGTATATGAATATGTGGAAGGAAAGAGGTGATTGGATTGTTCCCTAAATCATATTTCATGACTGGATGGATAAAAACTGGATGTTTTAATTTTAAGTCAGAAGTTCAAATTGGATGTAATATTTATTAAAAATTCAGTCTTGTGAATTGGAGTTTAACATTTCTCATATGCTTGGAAGAGTCACAACACACTGTCATGTCAGAACAGCCCATTTTGAAGTGAGGTTGAAGTTGTTTCAAACTTGAAACAAGGCATGCTGAGCTTGAAATATTTTGATTTGACAATATTTTGTATATTTTATACATTAGCTTTTTTACATGGAGAGAGAGAGGGAGGGAAGGAAGGAAGGAAGGAAGTCAGTCAGTCAATCAGTCAGTCAGTCAGTCAGTCAGTCAGTCAGTCAGTCAGTCCTGGAACCACAATTACTTAAATGCAATTTAATACTCTATTTATTTCCAGATTTTTAAAAATTGATTATAGTAAATAATTTGCATATTTGTTCAGGAGATACATGTATTTCAGAAGTTGGGAATTTGGTTTTATTTATCCCCCTTATTTTATTTTTGATCTTGATTGTTTGAGAATATTGGGTACAACACAGACACATCTATATAATGTGAGATTTTGGACTATGAATATGAAGTGCACAACTTAAATTTCCCTTCTTCTCTCCCTATAACCCTTCCATCATTTCCAGCATGTCTATATTTTGGCTGCGTTTGACGAGGAGAAAAGAATAAAAGAAAGACTAGTCATCAGTCCTGATTAATAAGTAGTATTTTAAACACGTGCAGTTTCACAATTTGTTTCTTTCCCCTCCTCCCAACATCACACTATTCCCTTTTAGATAAGCAAAGCACACAGAAAGAATAACAAATAATAATGCAAATAAATTAAAACATAAGTAAGATAAAGAAACCTTAAATGTAGATTATGCCCACATCAGTCACAATACCTTTCTATACCTTTCCATCATTGCGACCCATCCTTGCTTCTACCAGATTACTACATTGCCTTTTGTTCTTTAAACTTTTCACTTCTCTCTTTTTCAGGCTCTCATCAGCTCCACTCAACTGTATCTTTCTCAGCCTTTTGCTTCCTTTAAGCCATTCAATCTTCCTTCATATATTTGTTTTGTGATTCAGTCCTTGTCCATTCTCTCTGTATGACCAAACCACTTCAGCATAGCTCCTTTATATTTGTCACTTGTCTTTGTACTCAAGCTGCGTTCTTATTTTATGTACTTTTTAAGTAATCCATTCCCACTGCATTCAGGTTTTGTGTTTCTCCTGATACAGTATACCCCACGCTCACTTCCATATAACAAAACAGGCAAAAACACATAGCCAATTTCATTTATTTCAATATAGATTTCTGGCAATAGGCCGTATGCTATCCACTAACTTTCTACCAGCATTTCCTCTTAAAATCTAAAAATGTATTTGTAATTCCATTCATTATGTTGAACCCTGCTTGTTTATCTCTCTTTACCTGTTTCCAGAAGACTTTTATTTCCATCAAAATATTACATTACATTTGCTTCCTTTGTATTCAGGTTTACTCTAGAAGATCTATTACCTCCTTTCTCTTTCTCTTAGTTTCACAGATATGCACCATACTTATTTTTCTTTCTTTTCTTTCATTTTTTAATTCATACATTTTGTAATTTATTTCTTTTGCATTGCAAGTCACAGTCTTTTATATGCCATGATCGCCACCTGATGTGACCATAGATATTGACCTTCACCACCATCATGACTTCAGTCAATTGAAGCTTTCCCATAATACTTTCAGTAGAGATAGAGAATGTGTAGGCTAAGTTACCAGTCATACCCATAATCATACCTATGCAGAGCTAACAGTAAAGATGGTACAGCTCAGTTCTGGCACATTTTGGTTAATGTGCAACAAGTGCAAAAGAGCCCAGTTTTATCCAAAGTGTAAACCAGAAGGGAAATAGAACAAGAATGGAAGGAAAGTTTCATGGAGAGAAGATAATACAGATACATATTATTTAGGTTTTGTTTGATTTTACTGAGAGACTAACATTGAAAATCAAAATACTCAAAGATGGGATTGTAACTGTAGTGTAACAAATGCAAAGATTATAATTCTGTTGACTTTTGCTCTGACTATAATTTTGCGACATGGAGTATTACACGGAGAAAAGGCAGATATGCTTGAGTTGAATTCATCTCTTGGTAATCATGCCATTTTCTTGGCAGCAGCATAGAAGTAGTTTTCCATTGCTTTCTTCTTAATTGTTTTTCATGTTCACCATCTTAGTGTAGAACCTTGTATTCTTGATGGTCTCCTATCCAAGTACTAAGCCATTCTGACACTGCTTTGCTTCAAACCCAAGACAAGGTTGGTCAGATGCTTTCACTTGCGGAGGCATTGCCTAGTACAGTGTTGTCCAAACTTGGCCACTTTAAGATGAGTGGACTTCAACTCCCAGAATTCCCCAGCCAGCCATGCTGGCTGGGGAATTCTGGGAGTTGAAGTCCACTCAAAGTGGCCAAGTTTGGACAACACTGGCCTAGTATTTTCCTGCAATGACATGCCTTTTCTGTGATTTTTTTCTCACAACTATTGTTGCAGGTTCTTCGCTTATGAGACTGTGGTGCAAAGTACCCCAGATACTTTAACATTTCATTTTATTTACCAATGGCTGTGTAACCTTGCCTCATTTTGACTACAGAATTTGCTTAACAGAAGATCACAACATGTGCCACCGGTTCAGTGGTAGTATTTGAGAATCCTGCCAAACATTGCTAAAGGGTACAGCTGGAATTAAATTCCAAATATGTTCAAGCGCATTTTGACACAGCTTGAAGTGTTTTCTCATAGCTGCTTCCCAATTGCGTATTGAATAATGTCCAGTGCATCTCTGAGATGCTCATAACTGAAACATGTTAGCACCATAACTAAAAAATTAACTTAAAGTAAAGATTGTTCATGGGCCTTTGAGTGAATGCTAAGCCATGTGGTAGGCTATTCAGTGAATACATGCAACAGCACTGAAGAAGACAAATTCCATGCTAAAGTTTATTATTACAGGACTGAAAATAAGATGGCTATTATCCAAATACCTAAATAGAATTCTTTATTGCAGCTGTATTTGCAATAAGGCCATACAGGGAGCTAAAAAAAGGCAATCGATATGATCAAAGGTTATGTTTTTTTAATTACAAGAAAAGGTTAAAATATTTCAACCTTTTAAATGTGGAAAAAAGACAAAAGAGATAATGATAGAAGTTTATAAAATTATGTGCAATAATTTCAATGGAGCTATGTGATAAAATTATCTGGCTTCAGGTATTTTGCATCAGCTTCCCTGGGAAAACCTGGTTTTGAAAGCTAGAATACACATTTTAAAAATAAAAATAAATGGATCCAGGACAGACAAAAGAAAGAACTTCATACTATGGAGAATGAAATTTATTGCCAGAAGGTATGATAATGGTTTGCACCTTAGTCCTCTTATGCTTAATCCTGTTGTAAAGCATATTCTTAGAGGAGCCTCTGTTTTCCTTGAGAGTATAATCCTGTTTGCTATGCTTACTGGTATCTTAGATCATTGAGTAAATCAATGTGGGAAACAGGATGTTGAGTTTGATAGACCAGCAGGTCTCATTAGCTAGGATTTCAGGGATCGTAAATCTCTTCCTGCTCCAGCCTAGCACAAAGGCAGGCATTCTTCCTTCAAGTTGTCCATATATTAAGCCAGTGTTTCTCAACCTTGGCAGCTTTCAGATGGGTGGACTCCAACTCCCAGAATTCCCCAACTAGCCATACTTGGTGGGGAATTCTGGGAGTTGGAGTCCACCCATCTGAAAGCTGCCAAGGTTGAGAAACACTGCATTAAACAGTAACACCAGGGAGGAAATATCTTCTTGCCCCAGAGAGGAAATCAGAGCCTGCCTTCCCATTTTTCCAAGATCTCCAGCATGTATGGAAGAAGAGGAGGTGGTGGTGTCAGCCTCTCATTTCTTACCAAGATCTAACATTGCATAGAACCAGCAAAACAAAATACAAAGTAAGAAAAAAGAAAAAAAAAGAACCACTACTCAAATATGTTAGGAAATTGCAGCTTCTGTGACCATCCTTCCTTCCTTCCTCCTTGGCTTCAGTTTTGCTCTCTAGATCAACATCTGTTGATCTTCTCATCTTTCTTTTCCTCATCAGTTCATAAACTTGCTTAGCATGCAGTTTGCAACACTTTATTTTTGTTCAGTTTCAAGTTTTGGAATTTGCTTTCAATGGATGTGGCAGTAGTCACTCATTTAATAACTAAACTCTGATAGCTAAATGAAAACTCCATGGTTAGATAGCAACCTATTTCTGAATTCCTGATGCAACAGGATGAATAGGGAATGACCATAATCCTTGTCTCTGTGGTTTCCCCAGCTGGCCTTCTCCTAGAGGATCATGGTTTTAGGGTGGCTTCCAGATGAGAAAATTATGCAATTACTGTGTATAAACATACAATTTTAAGAGAGGTCTAGGGAACATGATTTTTTTTTTTTTTTACTTCTAACCCTCTTGTGTGCTCTCATTGCTTCTTCCATCTTTTTTTCTTGAACCACAAACAATATGTTAAAAGAGGAAAAGAGGGAAATTGCAGAATGCCAGTTGATTCTCTATCTGGAAGCACCACAGATATGGCCTCACATTGATATGTATTCTGTACTATTCTATGATCTTCATCCAACAGGAAGAAGAACCAATACAGCATTACTTTGCTATCGGTTGTCATGTAGGTCTGATCAAAGTATTTCCTACTATCAAAACAATTTTAGAAGTCCAGGGAACATCATGACCCAACAAGAAGCCCCTCACTAGTATCTTTCATCTCTGAATTTCTCCTTGTTGCTCCTTCTTTACCACCATTCTTTGGTTCATAAGGATGAGCAAGTGGGTTGTAGTGGTAGCAAAGAGTATGAGCAAAACCCACTGTCATAATTCTGACAGCTTGTTAACCATTAGCAGTAGTAGTAAAGAGTGGGGGTGGTGACTTGCTGAAAATGTCCCTCCCCCAACTAGTGCCAGCACAATTTACTGCCAATTGTTGATTATCATTTTTTAAAATGCATTTTACCTTAAAAGCCTGTTTGAATACATGACATTTGATGTGAATGCAAACAGATAACAATAGTAAAAAGGCAGTGACATGAAATTTGAAATTTTATAGCTAGTTTTCTGGCACCATGTAATTAAACCACCTTTGGAAATACTATGTTTTGCCAGTATCTAATTACCAGAGCCATCTGTCGCCTCAGGCACGCTCTGCCATCTGTCTGGAATTTTGTTTCATTTCTGTTTGTTTTCGGTTTTTAATTTAAAGGAATTGGTATGTATTTCTGTTTGTATGGATTTTGTACAAAGGTGGATGTTCTTTCAGTATCTGACTTCTAATACATCATCCAAACACAGACGTACGTATGTCCTTCCTTCCTTCCTTCCTTCCTTCCTTCCTTCCTTCCTTCCTTCCTTCCTTCCTTCCTTCCTTCCTTCCTTCCTTCCTTCCTTCCTTCCTTCCTTCCTTCCTTCCTTCCTTCCTTCCTTCCTTCCTTCCTTCTCTTTAGTGACTCTCCCATCCTGTCTTTCCTTATTTATTAATAAGCGATCTGTTAGCTGCCTTTTCTCCCCCAATTCTGTCAGCCACAGCATCTTTCAGATCTTCTGCTTTTTAAAATAACTTAGCTCTTGCTTCCTCAGATGTCCAGGGTTTAAACTCAGAACATTTACATGGCTTTACATCTTTCTTTTTTTCACAATCCTTCACAAAAGCTTCTTCCTTTCATGGCTTTGGCTCAGCCACTTAATCTTCATCCCCAGCTAAAATTATCTGACTGTGTCTAACTACATTCAAACATGTTGTTCTCTCTCCTTCCTTTCCCTATTATCTTTTTATTAAAAGTATAAATATTATTGATAATAAAAACATCAGGCTTGCAGTTGACTTTATTTTTATTTCAAGGACAATATTTGGGTGAAAGAATGAAGGAAAATGTAACAATTAGGCTAGGAATAAGCCAGGGTTTATACTACATTTTTTTGTTTACAAACTTAGCTTTTTCAGGCATTGAAACCATGAACTGAATCAGGAGATATATTAACTAGGAAAAATAATCTCTGGGGCTATTACATTTCAAGCCCTAATCATGTGGAACAGTAAAAAAATAGACATAGTGAAACACCAGAGTTAGGCTGTCAGCTTTTCTACCCAGCTTAGTACCTGTGCCTTTTAACAGTGCATTATTCTGAAATAATTAAGAGATGAAAGTGTTTGTATTTTTCTGGCATGGAGATCTGTGTTATCTCAGTTGCTTACTGTTGCTAGTCAGAACGATGATGAAGGCTTAGCCTCACAGATCAGCTGAAGACTAGTTGCTATTATTTTTGTTAAACCAATTTATATAGCCACCCACCTCATCACAGGTAACTCTGGGTGGTGTACAACAAAGCTAAAAACAATTAATAAATACATTAAAAATATAAAAAGTAAAATAAAACAGAATAAAAGGACGTTAAAAATAAGGGAGCCACCTCATTAATTCCCCCGACCCCTGGGGTCCCCAGGCCTGCTGGCATAACCAAGTCTTAAGGGACCTCCGGAAGCTCAACAATGACGAGGCCAAGCACCTCAAGCGGGGGGGTGGGTGGGTTGGAGATTCCACAGTGCAGGCTCCACAGCAGAAAAGGCCCACAGCCTGGGGCCCGCCAAATGTAGCTCCTAGGCGGCGGAACCTGTAATGTCCCCTCTCTGCTGGATCTGGTAGGACGGGCAGATGAAATCAGGGAGAGGCAGTCCCTCAGATAGCCCGGCCCCATGCCGTGAAGGGCTTTAAAGGTCAACAACAGCACCTTGAATTGGATCCGGAAAAAAACTGGTAACCAATGCAGTTCACAAAGCAGAGGTGTGTACTACTAGAAACACACATAACTGCTCGCACCGCTGCATTTTGCACCAGCTGAAGTTTCCAGATACTCTTCAAGGGCAGCCCAATGTAGAGCATATTGCAGTTGTTTAACCAGGAGGTGACCAGGGCATGAGTGACCATGAGTAGGTCCCTCTTATCTAGGAATGGGTGCAACTGTGAGTCCAGGAGGACCCCCAGATTGTGCACAGGGTCTGTTTGGGGCAGTGTGACCCCATCCAGTACTAAAGATGGTAAAATCCTAGGACCAGAGGGGCTCAAAACCCAAAGCCACTCAGTCTTGCCAGGGTTCAGTTGAAGCATGTTGTTCCCCATCCAGATCCTTACAGCCTCCAGACATCAAGATAGGATGCCCACAGCATCACTTAAGTTGCCAGGTGAGGAAATGTACAATTGAGTATCATCAGTATACTGATGATACCTCACCCCATGGTGATGGATGAGCTCACCCAGCAGTCTGATGTAAATGTTAAATAGGAGAAGTGAGAGCACTGACCCCTGCAACACCCCACATGTCAGGGGGCGGGGGGCAGGATCTGTCCTTCCCAATCACTACCGACTGGAACCGACCCTGGAGGAAAGAAATAAACCAGAAAAATACTGTGCTGCCACCCCCAATTCTCTGAGTCAGTCCAGAAGGATACCATGGTCGATGGCACTGAAAGCCACTGAGAGGTCAACTAAGGCAAGGATGGATGCACAACCACCATCCCGCCCACATCAGAGATCATCCAAAAGCACGACCAGTGCTGTTTCTGTATCATACCCAGGTCTGAACCCTGACTGAAAAGGATGCAGATAATCCGCTTCATCCAAGGTCCTCTGAAGCTGCACAACCACCTTCTCAGTCACCTTCCCAAAAAGGGGAGGTTGGATACTGGATGAAAATTGTCCAGTATCATGGGGCCCAGCAATGGCTTCTTGAGGAGGGGGTGAATCAAAGCCTCCTTAAGAGGTACAGGAACAATCCCCTCACTCAAAGAAGAATTCACCATCGCCAGAACCCACCCACACAACACCCCCCGGGCTGCTTTCACAAGTCAGGAAGGGCATGGATCTAGAGAGCAGGTGGGTGAGCTCACAGTCCTAAGGACCCTGTCCACTTCCTCAGGTCCAACAGGTCCAAATCAGACTCCACCCTAGGCATCTCCCACAGACCTGCAGCAAAGCCAGAGTCCAACTGCGAATGAATCTGAGCAATTTTATCCAACAGATGCTGAGCAAATTCCTCTGCAAAACCCTGCAAAAGGTTTCTGGACCCCCTGTACCCAAGAGGGCCCATATCATCGAAACAGGGCTGTGGGGCAGCAATCTGCGGATGCAATAAGGGCAGAGGAGTGCTGTTGCTTTGCCGCCCTTACCGCCACTTGGTAGGCCTTAATAGCGGCTGTAACCTGTGTTCGGTCGAGTTCGTCCTTAGATGAGCACCAGCGATGCTCTAGATGTCTCACTTCTCGTTTCATCTCCCTCAATCCCTCCATAAACCATGGGGAATGACGGGATCCACGGAGGGGAGAGGTTGCATAGGTGCGATCTGATCCAAAGCCTCAGCCACTCTCTTATTCCAGGCAGCAACCAAGGCTTTGGATGGGCTGTGCAGCAGACCAGCAGGAACAGCCCCCAGCTCCCTCTGGAACCCCTCCAGGTCCATCAGTCACTGGGAATGGACCAATGTAATGGGTCTAGCCAGTTAACTTTCATACAGTGGTTTCTCAGAATCAGAGCTGTTCCTGGGCCCAGCTCAAGTACCCATGCGTGTCATATCATTTCCTCCACATTTAGTCTTTCTTTATATTGTGATGAAATGGGGGTGAAGAAATAAATTTCACCAATAGACTGCTTTCCCCATTTACACATAGCAGTTCATAGTAGTGATGTTACTTTCAACCCTGGGTCAACATAATGCTGCAACCTGGGAATGGTTTTTAAGGATCATGATTTATTATTTTACTTGTTTCTCTCTGGTTGAACAGAGGCATCATGGGAGCTGCTGAGCTGCCACCAAAGCCAGTAATCCTGTAATGATTCCTCTTGTTCTACAATATCTAGTGCTGCCAAGTGTGTGATGTGACCCCAGTTTTAATTGGCTGCCATATTTGGGAGCAGAGAAATTAGCATGATAACCTCACATCACAAGTTTTGTATTACTATATGTTGGTAGGCAAAAGAGGCGGTGGGTGCAGGGCTCTTGGCTCCCGTGGCTCCTGTAACATTTCTCCATTTCATGGACTTCCTCACCACTCGTTGCTCTTTCATCCTCATCATTTGTGTCCATCTTAGTTTGCATCATTTTGGAGACTTTAAAAGGGCCTTTGATTCTCTTAGGGGACAGTTTTCTAAAGTAGATAGGAACAGTTTAATATTTAAACCTGGGCTGTAAGATTCCTAGAGTCTTTGGGTTTATTTTATTTTAAAGCCCATTTTAGGATATTTCTGGCACTCAGTATAGGTCTTGCTAATGGGGGAGACTTTTTAAAAGGATGCTTAATATCAAGGGAGCAATCCACCCATGAAAAACAGTTTCCCTTTTTAATAGTTCATGCTGCTTTAAAGGATGCTCTGTAATTGCATTGGTAAATCAGAGCCGGATCTTTCTGAAATGAAGAGATTATCCTACTATTTGTCCACAACAAACAAGGGACATTTATGATGCAGGCAACTCAAAATAGCAAGGGTCTGTCAAACCCTTTCCTTCCTAAAGAAGGAAATTTGAAAATCCCCCTGTTAGCATTAGCTCTCAGCCTATTGAATAATATCAATTAATTTTAATTTCCAATAAATTAATTTCATTTCCAAGAAAGGAAAGCCATACAAGTTACCTGCATGAAATTATCTGTCTGGTTTTTGCTCATTTTTTTCAGTGGGGAGGAGGAATACAGTCTAGAAGTTTTCAATTAAAATGCTGCACCTCTAGTTTCAAGGTAGCCTGTAAGGTTGCTGATGTCATGTCAAAGCAATTGCTTTGTGCTCCTAAGGGCTTACGCTAGAATCAGGTGAAAACTTCCAAAGATTTTATAGATTACCAGATCATGGTTAGAAAGCAAATGCAAAGGGTGCATCGCGCTCCTTTTGCCACAGTCTGTTTCAGCTGACAGGAGAGATTGTGGACCATTGTCTCCATGGAAACTGGTCCCTCAGAAGGCAAAGAGCTGAAGACGGCAACTCTCACTTAAATCCTTCATTTGTCAAGGGAAGAATCTTTTGAAGTGGTAGGGTATGTCAACCCCACATAGGGATATGAGGCTCTCAAATGTATTTGACAGCTAACATCTTATTAATATATTGCAGGATAGATTATATTCTGTATCGGTAATGTACTACTGATCTCAGTAACATGCTAATCTTAAATTGGCTATTTTAATCAGCTGTAACTTTAACAGTGCCAGATGCTTTATGGAGGGAAATGGTTCTCTGTTACAAAATTAGGTTCACTTGGATTTTGATGCATTTAAAGAATGGGATGTGAATGTTAAAGGTAAACTGAACATGGATTAAAGTACTTGGTCTAAATCGCTGTCCTTATCGCATCAGTTCTGCAGAAATTGGATGGTAGAGGTTTTCATGGCATGGGGAGGTAAGCTTTATCCCCTGCTGATGTCTGCCCATTAGAAAGTTCATCCTGCTCAGTTGACTAAAACTTCTTTCAATTCAGTTCATAACACCTCAGTGGGTATCCATCTCTCTCCCCCTTTCTCTCTCTCAGTACAAACGAGATTAAAGACCTAAGACTTTAACTATAGGCATGGTGGTTTCATGAGTCAATGTTAAGACTTGTTTTTTATTACAGCAGAAATCAAAGGAAGGCTTATAACATAAATAGAAAATGAAAGAAACACAGTTGACGAAACCAACACTATAAAAGTAGTTGTTGTTTTTTTTAAATAGCGATGTGGATTATCTGGTGGTTGATTAAATGATTTTTTCCTTCTTTGCTCCTTGCATTTAAATCAATAAACAATTGATGGGGAAATTGTCGCCTTCTAGCAGTTCTAAGCAGCTGGACCAGTGGAGAGAGATCCTGGAAGCTACAGTACAGCTACATTTGGAGGCTCACATCCCATCCCCCATCTCAGCTAAAGGCTAAAGTAGACATTCTCTTACACACTACTAGTATGCAGGCTAATGGTTAAATAAAAGCTAAGCAGAACAGGTCTTAGTGCAATGTGAGAATCTAGCCTCAAACGTCAAAGATCTCCAGTTACCTAAATTTCTGGGTCTGATGGTTAAAAACTGAACTTCTAGCAAAAATGGAAGCTGAGAGAGAAGAAAAAGTAGCTGGCAACAGCTGCATTCATAAGGTTTGGGTCTAAGGGCCTTTCCAGATGACCAGCCCTTACATCAACTAGACTTTTTGAATCCAGTTAGAATGCACTTGAGGCTGATACTGGCTGTCTTGATTTATTTTCAGCTCCGTATGGACATAAGGTTGCTATGAGCATAGGCCTGTTTTCATTTTTGCAAATATGTAGGGTTCATGGAGAATCCCCAGCCAAACACTGCTTGCTTGCCAGCTTGTCATATAGCAGTAGAGTACCTTGTCCTGTCTCCCTCAGTTCTGACTATACTGTACAGATGTCCTCTTTGGGGAGAAAAATGGAGAAAGAGAGAATAAACTCTTAGTATTTCCCCCAGGCTTCTGGGCTTGCCAAGATCGCCAAACTGCTATGGGTTTCAAAGCTGTCACTACTGATGTGCTGGCGGTTTGGCATTTGGGCTACTGTATTTCAGTACCATCACATTTTATTCTCAAGTGTTAAATTGGAACTTATTCCAGTTCTTGTCTTTTCAGCATATCTTCAGGCAGCCCTCTGAAACTTTTATGCATTGTATTTGTATTTTTCTTTAGTAATGGTATTCATGAAATAGCATTCTTATAGTTTGATTAGGTGTTTGCTGTTGCTACAGTTCTTTAGCATTTTCATCCATGAGTTACTGATTAATATTCATTTCCCTGTTACTTTCTCTGTGCATATGTTGATACACCATTTGTTTTCTAAAGCCTGAAAAATGTTTGCTGTTTTCTTTATAAGCTTGCCAAAAGCTGAAATCAAATCACCGTCTCATCTTGAATGTAGATGATACAAACTCATATGGATTTGTTGTAATACTGCAATTCCAAGTGTTCTGTAGTCATATCTCCAATATCTTTTACGTGTTTCTCAAATCACAAATATGAACTAGAGAGCTCCCTAAATATGATTTTAGTGCTCTTCAGACTGGGTGGCCTAACTGATCAATGTAGAATAGAATGTCAGTTTTACCTTCTTCAATTAACAATACATTTTATTCCTTTAATAAGCACTGTATTAAAATGTATCAAGCTGATATTACTGGAACAGCAGTAGTGGTAATTAAAAAGTTAATAAGGGTAGAAATTAACATTTGAGACAAGAGTTTTGCATCATTTAAGAAGTTTTAATTTTATAAATTTTTTTTTTTAAGATGGGCTGTAATCTAAAAAAAAATGTGTTGCTCTAGATGGCACGTAGACTGATTGCCAAATGTGTGCCATCCTAAGGATGTATTCAGAACTATCAATCACTGACATCTCCTTCAGGGGCAAGGAGTTCAAATGGGCGGTAAATTTACAACTCCATATCCATGTCAAACCAACTTCTGACTTAGTTTTATTACAGAAACTGCTGTGACACCCTGTTAGAGAAGATATAGGCGATGTAACCTTGATTCTTTTGGGACTTTATGTAGGTTTAGATACCATTAGGGGCAGATATAGTAGTTCTGCTTCAGTCTGCAAAGCTTTTGGGGAATGGAGTTTTTGGTATTATGGCCTAATAGCATCTCTGCTAGGAAACTCCTGCCAAGTTTTATCTTGTTGTCCATGATTCTGAAGAACCATAAGATGTATCAAGAAAGATCATTCAAATATTTGTAATGATCAGTCATTGGTATTTTCTGTTTCTTCTTGCCACTTAAGTCACATGAAGCAATAGAATTAAACCAGTGGTGATATTTCTAATATTGGGATAGTACTCTGATAATCTTCTGGTTAAGCTTCTGCAAATTTCAAACATGGGCCTTGTATTTCAGGATTACTGCAGTTAATACAAAATGCAGTTTCTAGACTTAAGTGTTTGGGGAACATATTTTATTAGTTGTGAAAGAATTTCCAAGACTGTTTCAACTATTTGAGATCCAACCACTTAAACATATGCACACAGCCATTATGAAACTGCCTGGATGCTGAAGGTACCTGTTGGTGGTTTTCTTGGGTCCTTTCACTGTCCAGTAGAACAGGGAACAGTCCAGGTATTTTTAAAGCAGCTGCTTTATCTGAGGAATTCCTTCCCTGAAAAAATGGTCAGGTTATCGTTGAGGAACCTATGTATGCTTAAAACCCACACACAGCTTTACAGATGCCCCTATATGTGTAACCTATTACTTTCATTTTATTTTTCTTTCATTGTTTGATAGTTTTAGTATATTGTAAGCTGTCATGGGATAATTTGGAAAGAATAGCGTACTGATATTTTTGTCTCACCCAAGAGGCATATTATGTCTGCCGTTTTCACATTTGAAATAGGACTAAGGATGTATATTAAAATGGTGCAAAGCCAAGGAAAGCTGAAGTTTCACCCTTCCCTTGATTTCTTTTCCTATAATTAATCCAGGCCTTTGATTCAGCCTGGCTCAAGAACTTCAGAATGGGGCTAAAAAGAAAAAGAGTAGATGGTAGACTGGTGTTTCTCAACCTTGGCAACCTCAAGATATGTGGACTTCAACTCCCAAAATTCCCCACCAGCATGCTGGTTGGGGAATTCTGGGAATTGAAGTCTACATATCTTGAAGTTGCCAAGGTTGAGAAACACTGTAGTAGACAGTTGGAAAGACAGTCATGAACATTCCTTTTAGGAAATGATTTGATGGTCAATCCCCATTCACACGTTTCATACTTGAACAGGGGCAGTGAAAGAACATTGCTATCCCTATCTTGTATAGTTTGGCCATAAATCAGCAATTACTGTATGCTGCACATTAATTTCAGTGTATGTCATAATATTTAATTTTCCTTGTAATTTGAAATTGGTGTGGTTGATTTCAGTACAAATTGATTACCTTTAAATTTCATTATCAGGTTTTATTTGACTTTGTGAACAAATAATCATTGTGTTACTGAATATTAGGGTGTGGAATGGCGCTGTGATGAGACTACTACAAAAGCTTGTTATAGTAAAGGCAAATCAACGGTGAGTAAGGCCTTAATCAATTTTCTATATCTGAAATGTAGATGTCCTTGAATGTGGTAAAACTACATCCATATCACATATAGTAGTTGTTCCCAACCTTTTGCCCTCTGGATTTAGTATGATTTACTTATTCTGAGTTTCAATGGCAAGAACATTCAATGGATAGACTGAACAGTGCAGGATTTTTGAGGAAAAAAGAACTAAAACAGAAACAGAAAATAATTGAAGAAGGATTATAGTTTTTAAAAACTGGAAATACCGTTTGAATTAGAAATGGGGCTAATTTCCTGCTTCTAATACCCTCTGTGTAGTCATTGAGATTATCTGAAGTTTATAAGCTCACTATAAAACCTATACTTTCTCATTTTAGATAAAAATTGAGCTGACTGAATAAAGGAGTGCAAATAATTGCAAGGTGAAAACTTTGAAAATTTAACATCCCATTCCGGGGTGTTCCAGCTTCACCAGAGGTGTTCCAACATTGGAATAAGCTGTCCTGACCTTATTGGAAACTATCTGACCTTGAAATGGATGTCAAAGGAAGGCATTTGGGGGTCAGAATGTTTCTACATTAAAACATTTTGCAGAGTTCTAAGTGCTGCAAATTCCTAAGGTCTGGTTCATTTTACCATGTAATCTTCTGCTTGATATAGCTATTGGGTACAAAAATGAGTAATTGATTGATTGATTTTTTTATACTGCCAACTTCATACAGACTTCTAGCAGTTTACAACTGTAAAAAAATCCATAAATTTATAAAACTCTCCCATCCCAAAAGAAAACAAAGCTTAGTTTCAAAAGTGAATTCTTCATCAGAAGTCAGAAGCTCATTGTCTTGACTATCCTCCAAAACACCCAAACACCCAAAAGGAGGGTGCCATCTAGATCTCTGGACAACATTTGTTCTGCAATCATCTGGCATTCCACCCTTCTCCAACATTTCTTAAAAATTGCTCTTAAGATCAACAAATTCCTGCAGTATTATTTGACTGCTTGTTTGCTGAGTTTGTATACCACCTTTCTGTTTATAGCAACATTCAATGTGTCTTGAATAAAAGAGTGTATGAAGAAGAAAAAGCTGAATTAAAGAATAAAGTGCTGAATTCTAAACAGAAAATTTGTTTAGTACAATAAATAATTTATGGTAGCTTCAGACAACAAAATATTATTTTTCTATAGAAGTCCACACATACGTTCACTATACAATGATCATTGCTGTAATCAGGTCAGCAGCTGTTGTAATAAGTATATATGTTGATGTATCAGTACTTACAAAACATATTGATGGATTGTGTTGCTGTCATTAGGATTTAATTGTAAATAAATTCTGATTTTATAGAAGTTTCTTAATATATATGTTTATACTCATTTATATTAGATAGATAATGATCTCATTTCTTTTCCTTTCTTCGGCAGGAAGAATGCCAGAATTATATTCGTGTTCTCCTCATTGGTGGAGATAGACTGTTTGCATGTGGAACTAATGCATTTACACCCATTTGTACTAATCGAACGGTAAGAGTATAAGTGCATCTACACTATAACTTCAATACTGTAGGTTTCATAATTCAGTGAGACAGAAGTGGGGGAAGACTTGTGTGATTGTGGAATTCCTTGTACAAATAAATCCATTTGCACCTTCTCCATTATGCATTAGGTGGCCATCTATCAATTGCAGTGTATAACACATAATTTCCAGTATTACATCCATGCTATAATTACCTGAACAGAGACTTGCGAATTAAATTACTGTTATAACTAGTTACTATATTATTAATCATAAATATTGTTTCTGAAGAAAAAGCTGCAAAGAGACCTGGGAATTTCTTAGTTAATTATATTAGGAATGGGAACCTCTCTGGTCTTCCATGGAGTTTGCCCATCTGATCTACAGATGATCTGAGATTAGAACTTTCCTCATCCCTGCAAGGCTTTAAAATAGCCTCACTTCAATATTATGACCATTTTAAGCATCCTAGCCATAGGAGAACATTTCAAAAAGGAGTTACTTCTGGAAAATGAAAGGTTCTGCTCCCCAATACTACATGATTGGTAAATACCTCACATTATAATAAAGCTTTAAAATAACCTTAATTTATGACAGTTCAGGCTATTTTAAAGCCTCATTGTGGTATAGGTGGCATTTTTAAGGGGAAAGAGCTCCCAGGAGTGGAAAAAGTTAGCCCCCTCTTAACAGTGCAGCCTTCTCCCACACCCTGCAACACTTGAATACTAGTAGAGATTGTTTTAATGTTGCTGTGATGCAATATTTAAGTTGGTGGTTTAACTGACTGTGTGTGTATAGGGTGGAGGGAGTGAATGGAGTCACTTAATAAAATAATATTTTTCAATATTTTGCAAAGTTTGGATGGAATATGATACTATTCTATTGACTGAGTTTCTGCAGTGGAAGCAAGGAAGAAGCAATTCCTTTTCCTCTTGCAACTCCCAGTATTCTTCCAAAACCTGACCATTAAATTATTAAATATGCATGTTTTGAAAATTGAACATGTTGTAGAGGTCACCTATGTGATGGACATTGTGAACAGTAATGGATTTAAGGAGATCTAGTATGGGCTCATGTATAACCCAATGCCTTTGTTGAACTTTTAGTCCCTAAAGCTAGTAAGAAGCCTACATTAATAAAAATATACTTTATGACATCATTTTTAATTTTTCACATTAGAAGTCAGTTATTTTTTTTCTCCCTGTTGTTTGTGTATGTGTGTGTACTTATATTTAATATAAGAATCGAGTTCCTGTAATTCAGTGTTGTTGTGGGAGAAAATCAGAGGAGCTCCTGAACCAAAAGCAGAACAAAGATTGAAACATACGTACAAATAAATTATTCAATAAATGTTCAAGATTTGTGGGTTATGTGTTCTGTAATGCAGTTTGTAATAGTTAATTCTTCCTCTCCCCAATCTTCTGATGAAGCTAAGTAACTTGGAAGAGACACACGATCAGATCAGTGGTATGGCACGCTGTCCCTATAGCCCCCAGCACAATTCTACAGCTCTCCTTGCAAGCACTGGTGAGTTATATGCAGCCACCGTCATGGACTTTCCAGGAAGAGATCCTGCAATTTATCGCAGTTTGGGTATTCTTCCTCCACTTCGGACTGCCCAGTACAACTCTAAGTGGCTCAACGGTAAGTACATGTAAGACACATATTTCTTGGATAGTAAATGCTTTCTTTTAAGAACTCAAGTTGACTCATTTTGAAGGAAAAAGCTTCATTCTTACAACTTAATGCTTCTTTCTCCATAGCCTCTTCATATTTGGAAAAAGGACTTCTTAAATGTCATTTTTTTTCCAAATACCTTTATTAGATTTTTAAGATAAAGAGATAAAAACTAACAAGAACTAATAATTAAGAGAAGAGAAAAAAGTAAAGAATGAAAAAGAAACAGGGTCAAAAGTACAGAAAGAAAAAGAAATACAAAAGAAAAATGACTTCCGACTTTCTTTTACAACAGATATAAATATAAATTTGCTTTAAGCTCTTACTCTGTGTTTAGAACATAACTTTCATTGTTTCTGTTGTCTACTATTGTTTCTAATTGTCAAATCCAGATATCATGATTCCTTAAATGTCATTACTGAAGGATTGAAGCTGGTCATGTTAGATGAAATTGGGGCATGGGGAGAAACAAAGAAAAGATATAAAAGATGTGAGAGTTATCATGAAAATATAAGAGACATCTGCCATAAAGATTGTAGGTTTATTTAGTTCTTAGTACAGGTAGTCCTCATTCAGCGACCACTTGTTCAGCAACCATTCAAAGTTACGACAGCACTGAACCGGTCCTTATAGTTGCGACCACTGCAGCATACCTGCAGTCACATGATCACAATTCAGGCACTTGGCAACCAGCTCACAATTACAATGTCACAGTGTCCTGCGGTCATATGATAACCATTTGCAACCTTCACTTTTGTGACTAGCAAAGTCAATGGGGGAGCCAACGGGAGATTGCAAATGAGATTGCAGATAGTAACGACCATGTGTGATTCACCTAACAATGGCTGCTGGAGCTGCTGGAACTGCTGTTGTAAGTTGGCACAATCACATGACATTGTGGTTTATGACTGCATCGCTTAGTGACAGAGTTCCCAGTCTGAATTACCGTAGTTAACCGAGGACTACCTGTAACTGTAACTAAAAAGGCCACTGACATGTAGATCCAAACACATGTGGTCTTTGGACAGTTACTGCAACATATATGTAACTGTGTTATTACATTGTTCTTATCCTTGTTATTATTTGAATGTACATAATCTTGGCAGGAGAAAGGGAGTCACAGACTGAAACTGACAGATATATGTGGACTCTTGTTGAATTCATGAGTGAAAGTGAAATGGTCAAAAAATGTTACATAAAAGTTGGAGTTTGAGGAAGAATATGGGGGGAGAGGAGACAGCAGCCTCTTGCATGAATTCTAGGTACATGTCCTAAAGAAACAAGGATACAAATGTAGATGGATGGAGTCAGTTTAGAGAGCAGAATTATTTTCCTCTATTTTTGTTTTTCAAAATATATTTCAGAACCAAATTTCGTGTCTTCATATGACATTGGAAACTTCATCTACTTTTTCTTCCGAGAGAATGCAGTGGAACATGACTGTGGGAAAATAGTTTTTTCTCGGGCTGCTCGAGTTTGTAAGAATGACATTGGTGGCAGATTTTTGCTGGAGGATACTTGGACCACCTTCATGAAAGCTCGTTTGAATTGCTCCCACCCTGGAGAAATTCCATTTTACTACAATGAATTACAGAGTACGTTCTTCCTGCCAGAACTGGACTTAATCTACGGGATCTTTACCACTAATGTGTATGTAGTTTATGTAGTATTTTTCTTTCTAGAATATTCAAAATTCACTTGGGGAAGAGATCTGTTTATATCCAGGAGTGGGCAATCCTGAAAACAAACTGATATTGAAAATTGACTGGCCCAAGGTCTCCCAGCTGGCTTCATGCCTAAGGCGGGACTACAACTCACCATCTGCTGGTTACTAAACCAAACTGGCTCTTTCTTTAGTTCTTTACTTAGCTTTATTTATGGTTGTATATCTCTATCTCTATTTCTATATCTATCTGAATATAAATTTATTCCATAATTCGGTTTGATTTTATCCATTGCATGACTGATAATCAACATATCATAAACAATATGATTTCTAGACATATACATATACATATACATATACATATACATATACATATACATATACATATACATAATATCTGTATGCATATTGATTATGCATTTATATACATTTATATCCACAAACAAATGAATCAAATAATATCTTTGTCTTATTGCCCTCTCATTTTTCTAATGGGCTGATAATTTATTAAGCTCCTAGAAGTATAACTGAAGCAGATCTTGCTGGAAGAATTCTTGGAATTTAAGCTGTTCTGAATTTGGAGAATGACTACCTACTGTATAGGAATGCATTTTTATTTCTACAATTTATACAGTGCTCCAATCTGTATGAACTGACTAAGTTATTGTTCCCAAATTAGTCAGATGGTTCCCTAGCATACGGAGGTTCTAGGCACACACAAAGAGAAGAATAAATTTCTGTAGAAGGGCGAAATCAAATATGGGTTTCTGTAAGCAGAGGGAGTCTCCCAGATATGCTCAGCTGCATATTTTTAAAGATCTCATGCAGAGGACCCTCCACTCTAAAATCTGGCTTCTGCAAAGCATGCAGAATGTACCCTTTATAAAGGGAAAATGATGCTGGTATTTGAAACGTTCAAGTGGAAGCAACGCTGGGATTATTATTTGTGTTAGCAGAATACAGGATACAAGTATTGGCAGAGGGCAAGTGAATTAATTAAATAATTTTAACAGGCTGTTCTCTAGCAATATGATATTGGGTACCCAGTATATATGTATTATCTGAATAATTTCTTTTCTAAAGATCTGTCTAAACAGCACTGAGTTAGAAGTAATGTATGTGCTCTATAGGCATGTATGTAGCAATTTTGTCTAAAATTAATTAAAATCTTTATTGTTAGGTCTACTAGCTTTTAGCTGTTTCCCTCATAGTTTTGCTATTTCATTCCAGGATTTGTGGAATGGATGTACTTCATTCAGCTACTTTAATTCTGCATTGAATATCTTTTACCTTACCTTACTAAACGTTTTATGAATATTACTAAAACATCACACTCAACCTGTTATTCTGCTAAATTAGGTCTGCCTACGCCTATCACTACGTAAGCTTGTCATTTCTCTTGTTTCATACCTGCTCAGTGTGGTGAATTCTTCCTTAGCTTATCAGCTTACTGCCGAATACTGTGTAGTGTCTTCCCTTTGAGTAACTAGTTTGTTCAACACATCAGTGATCTTAAACAAGTGCTTGCTTTATTTAAGAAACATGTATGCTTCTCTGTCACAAAAGAGATACTGCTGTCTAGTGACATAAGGAATCTGTGGACATGTACTCAGCTGGACTAGGTCAGGCTTTTCCAGAATTCCCCAGCCAGCGTGGATGTTGCTAAGAATTTGGGGAACTGAAGCTTGCACATCTGGAGGATATCAAGGTTGGGAAAGGCTGACCCTAGATAATTTGCAAATAATTTCAGAATGATAGCTATAATTCTTAACTGCTTGCATACATGGATGATTATTGTAAGACAATCTCTGATGTTTTAAACAGAAGGGTGTTTATCCTTGCTTATTTTCAAGATGGTGGGGTTTGTTTCTTGCCCAAGTTTGTGTAGCAAGGTGTCAGGTTTCTGTTTAGCTATCTCAGCTAGCTAACTGGTAATTTCCAAATGACTTCTGTTTTGCTTTATTCTTCAAGGAATAAATGTCAACATGTTGTATTCTAGTTAATGTAGCATTATCACAGTACTTAAAAAAAGGCTGAGCTAATTTAGAAGAGGGTAAAATGTTGGAGACTTTTATTGTAGAGTTCACAGCAAAGTAATGTATGTGAAATGTAGTGAATAATAATTACAAAATGCATAATTTATGTATAGTCTCAGATACCACAAGACTGTTAATTATAAAGTATTGTTAAAATATAAAGAAACCTTTTTCAACTTGGTACCTCCAGAGATATTGGTCTAGATCTTACAGTACTGTCATTCTTAGAAGCTCTAACTTAATAACCATGAGCCATAGTTATGTCCACTCGGAGGTGAGATGCAAAGGATTATAAGTGTTATGGAAAACTCGCACTGGCTACCTAAAATATTTATTTTCTGTTTTCTCTATGTGTTTTTTTTTTAAGGAACAGCGTAGCCGTTTCAGCTGTTTGTGTGTTCAACATGACTGCAATAACTCAGGTCTTTAGCGGGCCCTTCAAATACCAAGAAAATTCTCGTTCTGCCTGGCTTCCTTATCCCAACCCTAATCCTAATTTTCAGGTACTTAAAAATAAAAAGGTGTTCGTAATGTATGCATGTCTGTCAAATTGCAACCCTAGTTTTAGAAAGTTAAAGTATTTATAATCAATGCTCAACTTTAAAATTGGGGGAGCGATAGATAAGTAAATAAACATGGTAAAAATTATAACCCCCCCAAATATCCAGAATTTAAAAATTAGTTGAGAGCTTTAAAAACACCTACAGACTACCTGCCAGAAGTATCCATAGTAATTGATGATGGGAGTTGCAAGCTGATAACATTGGGAGGGCAACACATTGCCAATTAAGCAGGGATATTTTTGGCGCCTGCTGGAAGCTAACAATATCTGGATTAATGTATCCTATCCTACATAGGGAGTGAATTCTGTAATCTGCTGCCCCGAAAACTCATCATCCTGTATTTCCATCAATTAGACTTCTTTGGTTCTTAGATATGTAATGTGATCTCAGACATATACTATAAACTGTAGAATATGAGAGGAGGTAGACTTTCAGTCTTTTTGTCCCAAGCCATTTATGGTTTAATAGGTAAGAATCAGCACTTTAAATTGGCCAGAAACAGACTGAAAACCCATGCAACTGATGTAGAACTGGTATAGTATGATCTGTAAAGTGCAACGCTGAAAAGCAATCTGGTTGGGAATTTTGCATCAGCTGTAGTTGAAAAATACAGTGTGGGGGCAGTTCCTGTGAAGTGTGTCACATTAGTGTACAAAGGAAGGATTAAGCATGGATCACTCTTGCTGGATCAGCTTCCTCCAGGATATAGAACTAGTGTACCAGCTAAAATTGAACAACAACAACAAAAAAAACCTTCTACCCACAATTGCTATCTTAGCATCCACAAACAAAGTTGTATCTATACCCCTCCTTTATAATTTTGTACTCTTTTGAAACGGAACAAGAGCCTGAGGGCTAAAACACAGCAGTAACTCTGATTATAACCCTGATAACCTAACTCTTGGGGAGGAGTTTCCTGTGGGAAGAATAGATGCACGGGGAAGCCCTCCCAGAAGAAGAGACAGTCCTAAAAGAGACTGAGGTTCCCTTTATAATTATAACTACAACTGCAGCTAGGTGAGGTGCCCTTGTGCTTTTGAGTTCCAACTCCTCTCAGTCCTATCCAGGATGGACAACAATGAGGAAGCATGGATGTTGCAAACCAACATAATCTGGAGAGCCATGTGCTATGTGCTTCTTGTGCTTCGTGTTATGTGTGTATAAGGATCAGAACATCACTTACCTATTCATTTCTGTTTTGAGGTATATTCGTTATAACAGTTCCTATATTCATATGTATGGATACTTGCAGACTAAATGCAGATAATCTGATAAACATTGCATCTGATAAACATTGATGTTTGAAGTATATTATATAGCTGGATGATCAGTCAGTGGTGCACAGCTTAATATAAGATTTAGCCTGGAGATTGTTATAATTTGGGATCTTGAAATACATACAGTGTGTGTCTTCAGTTCTTAAAATCTTGAATTACGTAAATAGTACTATATGTATACGTTTTCAGTGTGGCACCATGGATCAAGGCCTGTATTTGAATCTGACAGAGAGGAATCTCCAAGATGCCCAGAAATTTATTTTGATGCATGAAGTCATCCAACCTATCACACCAGTTCCTTACTTCATGGAGGACAATAGCCGTTTTTCTCATGTGGTTGTGGATGTGGTACAAGGAAAAGAAATGCTTTTCCATATAATTTATTTGGCCACAGGTAAATTACATCTTTATTTCCTCATTTCCTTTATTTTTAACATGTATAGATTGTCCAATAATTCTTCATCTGAGATTTAAAAAACCTAAAATACAAAACCACAGTAAAATATCAGTAGTAAAATAACATAAAACCAACAGCAAGGGGAAAACAGTGGTACCTCTAGTTACGAACTTAATTTGTTCCATGACTCTGGTTGCAACTCGAGTTGGTCTCAAGTCGAGGTAAAGTTTCCCATAAGGTTCAATGTAAATACAGTTAATCTGTTCCGCCCTCCGAATTTGGTCGCACTACGAGGCAAATTTCCCCATAAGGTTCAATGTAAATACGGCTAATCCGCCCTCCGAATTTGGTCGCACCCCGAGGTAAATTTCCCCCATAAGGTTCAATGTAAATTCGGCTAAACAGTTCTGAAACATATGCATTTTATTTTTAAACCTCAAAAACCTTCCAAACGCCACAAAAACCTTCCAAACGCCACAAAACACACCACAAGCCTCACCGAACGTCTCCTTGCTACCGTGATCTCGCCCACAGGAAGCCGCGACCGCGTGGCAGCAGGGAAAATGGCCGCGGATCCGGTTCGTAAGTAGAGGCGGAGTTCGCACGTCGAGGTAAATTTTTGGGGCCGGAGCTGGTCATATCTTGAAAAATTCGTAAGGAGGGGCATTCGTAACTAGAGGTACCACTGTAATAGAAAAGTAAAAATACCAACAGAAAAAGACTAAAACCAGTGAAAGACTAAATCAATTTTGTAAATACCTGGGAGGATAAAGACATTTTCAGTTGGCATCAAATCAACCTAATTTAAGCGCCAGGTGATCTTCGGAAGTTCTACCACCAAAAGGTAGTTTTGTAGATACCTACCTCATTTCATTTTGTGATGCATCTGAAAAAGGACTCAGCCCCCCAAAATGTATTGCTGTGAAAATTAAAATTGACACTTTGAATTGGACTTGGAAATGGGCTGGCAAGTATTGCAGGTTAAAGGAGAAAAAAAACATAGTTGCCTAATGCATTGACCAGGCACAATTAACAGCCTAATCGTCCTATTATGGACTAATTTTGGGACAATTTTCAGTGAATGAAAATAAAACAGAATGAAGACAAAACTTAGCAGGAAGGAAAACTGAGGGGTGCCTTTATGCTGGGAATTCATTGTATTTATTGTGTAGCTTTTGGTATGTCACATCCAGGAGGTTGGCTAAGCAGAGGCAGGATTCAAGTAGTAGAGAATGTATTATGTAGATCTAATTAAGCAAATTGCAAATTGATAGACCTTCAGCATGATACTTTCTCTAAATTTCAGTTAAATATTGGTATATAAGAATAATAGAACAAAACAAACTTTATTACAGTCATTGACCAGTGCAATATGAGAATAATATTATTAATCTATGTCTTATGTGGAATTGGGAAGGATTAGGCCTCTTGCAACTCTGAGTACTTTTCAAGGGATTATTTACAGAACAAATTATTTAATTCAGCTTTCCAGAACTTGGGGCCCTTGAAATATGTTGAACTATGATTCCCAGATTCACAGACAGTATGACTAGTGGCTTTGCAGACTTGGTATCATACAGTTGGTAGATCAACACATGTAGAATTCAGTCGCTTATCAAATTTGTGATAATGTGCTATGACCCCACACCTGAAGATTTGCAACTGAATTGATATTATCTGTCTGTCTGTCTGTCCATCCAAATCAGTCTGTGTTTATGAATGTGTATTTGCATGGAATTTATTTATTTATTTATTTATTTTTCAAATTTATATATGCCGCCCATCTCACTATACAAGTGAGATTTATCCAGCTATCATGAGATTTTCTCATTAGAGAAAAAATTGTCTAACATCTATATTTTGTTTGCCAATCATTCTTACGAACTGGAAATTGAAATGGGGGACCTATGGACTGTGAAAAAGCTATACATTTTGTGAACTTTTTCTTCTTAGAAATTTAGGAAACTCTGATGCTCCAGCTCCATTTCTATGGAAGTGCAGTACTCAGGGAACGTTCATAGATGTAACAATTAAAGCAGGTATAAAAACTCACATGGTCAGCTAAACAATTCCTATATTTATGTCCTGATTTGCAGGACTTAACAGAACAGTGGCTTCTGTTGCAGAATATTGGTGTGGCTGAGAAGGGGAAAAAGATATTTGTGTTTTCCCTATTGGCAGTTATTAAAGCTGCTTGCATATTAAACCTTGTCAATCTTTTGTACAGTTTAGCTCCAGAAAGTAAACTGAATTCTGTTCATGCATTAATACTTCCTTAGTCATTTATGTTCCTTCTCCCACCCCACAATCTCTTTTGTGGATTCAGGGCCCCTCTAGAACTGTATGTGGTTTAGTACAATGTTCTCTATCAAAGATGTTAGTTATGAAAGTCAGCAATTCTTTCCTGATTGCCTCTGGTTTTACATAGGTGTCTCTCAGGATCCAAGCCCATATGTCCATCTGTAATTATCTTTAAGAAAAATCATAAAAACAGAAGAAGATATCTGTTTCATCTCTTCATTCTCCTGTTAAGTTTATTGGAATTCCAAGTAAAGAAAATCATTGTACTTAAACTGAATTTGACATTTTTGACAAAAGGTTTGGCAAAAGAAACAGAAGAGTAACAACTTCATGATATGATTTCTAGCATGGGATTGTAGACATGTTTAATGTTTTAAAAATACAGTGATTTATTTATTTCCCAATGTAATCTTCCTTTGAGGAGTATGATTGCCAACCCCCCTAACAAAATGATTTTAAAAAATGGAATAAGTTGAAACAGAATAATTGAATTGCATTACTTATAAAATAATGTTCGTCGTACAGTCATGAGTTCATGACTGTAGAAATATCACAGTTAGTATAAATATGAGAATGAAGAAGCTTAACATATAATATTTATAGTTAGAACTAGTGTTAATTCATTTCCATGCAATGTAACTTTGTGGTGTAGTATTTGAAATGTCTAGTACTTATAATGAAGCTTTAAAGTTTTGAATCTGTACAAACCTGAGAAATCTAACAAAGTCTAACAAACCTGAGAAGAATATAAAGAAAATATGCATATAGCATAATTAATCAACAAAAAAATGCAGTTATAAAGTATTCTTGAATATATACTGTGAGTTTTGATCTAATTTTTGTGTTCCATTTCTTTTGAGTTAAGGCTGGCAGAAATGAAATACTGAGCTAGTAGTTAGACAAATGTGTTTGGAATGGAAATAATTTCAGAAGGAAATTTGTTATTATGTGAATGTTTTTCCACTTGGCTATTATTTATAGATAGCTCAAGGGTTTTTAGTCCTTGTCCAGTACTTTTTATTTGCTTGGTATGTTGTTTAAAAGAGCCACATGCTGTTCTGGCTCTTAGTAAATGGATATTGAGTAGTACATTGTGTGTCTAGTCTGTAGGGGTTCCTTACATCGATTTATGTTACAATGGCCTCAACTTTCTTATTGTAATTTGTTGAAAGCAGTATCCTCATGATGCTGATATAAGATTATATATACTTGCATGAAACCACTAGTTATCTTTCAGACAGTAGTAATGTTGAAAAAAAAAGTAAAAGGAGAGATGGACTCCTAGTAGTTAGCTATGCAAATTGCTATATCAGATCTTCCTTTCAGATTTTAGATAAAAAGAGGCACGTGCCAGATTTTTCCTCTTGTGCTTTATTGAATGACCATTCAGAATCTCATGAAGCTAAGAAAAACAAAATAAATTGCTTTTGCAAAGGGGTATGTGGATTACTTCTAAATTCATATACAAGTCTGGATGTGTAGATGCAGATGTTTCTAGTCTGTGTGTGGCCTTCAGGCGGAATTAGGAGTGTACGTTGAATTGTCAGAGTTCTGGAAAGACTCATAACCTGCAGTTATTTATGCCTTTCACATCTTCTTTCTTTACCTATGCCATGTGAAACTATTCAATTAAGTATAATTTTGGAAGATTTTTGAAAAAAATGCAGTGTACTTGCAAAGTATAATATGTTGTTTCACTACTCTGATGTTTTACGTAAACTAGCATTATAATTACTTTTGGAATAACTGGGTAGCTGGGTAGTTATGTGTTATTGCATACTAGCTAGGTTTCTGTGGAATTACATCTTTGTATGTCTATCTTTGTCCCTCTGTGCCTCTATGTGTGTGCATACAAACATGCTCAGGCTTTTCTGTTTTAACCAGATTGTGATAATTCCACAAATTGTAGAAATTATGTATGCATTTCAGTGAAGAATAGACTCATACCTCTCAGCCTTTTTACCTCTACACTTGTTTTGGATTTTAAACGGTTATGAATCATTACAAATTTTCATTGAATTATTTTTGAAGTTCATTATGAATTATCGTTATGAATTTTCACTGTTGGAACAAAAACATGGATATGCATTGATATTCATCACCCTATTCCTTTTTGGGATAAGAAGCATATTATATAGCACAGGGGGGAAAAAGAGTAACAAGTAGTGAGCAGAAGTAATTTAAAGCAGGAAATAAGAAAATAAAAAGTAATTAACTAAATCTTGTTTAAATCACACCATTCATAGTAAACTTTTAACAAGGTATAAAAATGTATTTACTTTCTCTATTTTTGAAATTTCCTGTTTGTATAATTTGAAATGGTTTATTCTAATACTGTGATCTTTGATACATTAATTTTCAGATCCATACTCTTTCTTGCACCATACAAACAGTCTTAGTATTTGCTGCAAACTATTTGGGTTCTCAGCCAACAATATAGTATCATCTGCATTCATAAGCAGTCAGGTTCCCAACCATGACCCTCTAAATTCACCACAAGCATTCCACTTATCCATCTATCCATTAAACAACTAAGGGATATCATAAATCCCATTCTTTCTCCCTGTTCAAGGATGTACTAGTTGCTAAGCAATCCATTTATTCTCATGCATGGTTTGGTTCCAATATAGTCTTCTTACTGCATTCAGCAACCAACCCTCCACCATATTTGCATGAGACATTCCATATTTCTCCTTATTACATGCTTTTGCTAAATTAACCAATATGCAATAACCTATCTTTCTCATATCCATACTTTTTGCTTTTTTCTCACTAAAAAATATTGGCATATCCTCTGCCTGGCATAAAGCCCACTGGACTTCCCAAATTTTGCTCATTGTCTCCTATTGTACCCTTTCTATCAGAATTCTGAGATATTCCTTTTGAAGGATACTTAGCAAATTCAATATTTTTGCATTTAGTTTTGCTACTTTTCCCTTTGTATAGCAGGACAGGAACAGCATTCTTCCAAATATGGTCTTCACACACACTTCAAGCAGGTTGCACAACTGCTCTCTGTAAACAATCCACATCATATTTCAACATTTCTACAGTTACAAAATCCAGTTATTTTAAAACATAAAAAATTATTATTTGCTTTTTGGGGGATATTAGCATTTGTAGCATTCATTTCAATTTCAGTTTTCAATATATCACTAGCATTCCCATGCAGACCTCTAAAATACTTTTTACAATACTCCTTCACTTATATTTCATGTGAAATCATTTAATAATTTTTATTCTTAATTCCATTCATTTTGCTAGAGGCTGTTAGTCCTTTTCACTGTCTTCAAAAACAATTTTATCTTTTAGTATCTTTTATTGGGTTTTTTGCAGCCGTCATTTTCTTACATGCATTTTTTTCTCATCCACAGACTATTTCACATCGTAATTCCACCAAGCATCCTTTGTTGTAATTCCCATTAGTGTAGCTTCAGACACCTCTTTTTTTCAATCTATGCCAAGCAGTTCCCACATTCTCTTTCTTATGCCCATTTTCCATTCAGTCTGTTGTGAGATTAATTTCTTTTCTAATATTCTTTTATCATATAGGATTCATACTTCGTCTCTCTGCCATTGCTCTACTTTCAGTCTCATTTCTTTCACATCTTTCCTTTTCTTTCTTGTCCATTTTTTCCTAAGATCTGCTCTTGATGCTATTAAATAACAGCCTGTCCTTCACTCAGAACCTGCCATCACTCTTGTGTTCATTATCAATTCTCTTAGACTTTTATCATAGACAAATCAGTCATCCTTTTAGATTTATTCCTTCGCCATGTGTACACAGAAGTGGGTTTCATATTTCAGCCATATATTTGAAACAAATAAACTTTTTTTAAGCAGATATTATTCACCAAGCAATAATAATTTTCATTCATTCAGAGGACTATTTCAATCACTTTGCCTGTACTCTTTTACTTTGTTCCCACTTGTCTATTCATGATGTGTAACAGAATAACTTTTTCCTCTGGATCCCAGTCTTTTGAAATCCTGCACAAGTTTTCACCAAATTCATTCATGGTAGTTGCTGCATTGGCTTCTAATAGGCTTCCAGGTATAATTCAAAATACTAGCTTTGACCCAATTGGTTTAGCTCCCAGGTATCTCCAAGATTATCTCCTTCCAGTATACCCATTGGTCCTATAAGTTTATCCCAGGAAGTTATGCTTATGTCACTTCCATCTAAGAGATGGAGGTCGTGGCAGCAGCATTTCTCCAGTGTAACCCTTTCCCTTGAATATATGAGAGAGAGAGAGAGAGAGAGAGAGAGAGAGAGAGACTTTCTTTTAGAATGGCTGTGGAAACAGCATTGGGATCTGATTACTACTATTAGTAGAGAGCACCAGAAAAAAAGGGGTTGTTGTTGTTGTATTTTTATCCCACCTTTATTATATATAACCCAAGTGGCAAACATACCTAATACTCCTGCTTGCCTCCTGTTTTTCCCAGAACAACACCCTATGAGGTGGGTTGGGCTGAGAGAGAGTGACTGGCCCGAAGTCACCCAGCTGGCTTTCATGCCTAAGGCAGGCATAGAACTCACAGTCTCCTGGCTTCTAGGCCAGGACCTTTACCACTACACCTGTAATGGAATGTGAGAATGACCTTGGAAGATGGGGGGGGAAGAGATGCTGCCTAGGGATGATCTGATAAAAGGGGGAGAACCCACAACTGAGTAATGGGCAGAGAAAGAAACTTAGAAATTTCTTGCAAGATTCTGTTAATGTAGCCATTCTCCATTCTAAACCACCAATAGTCACACAATGCTGTAGAAGAATTGTAAGTAAACACAAAATTCACAGGAGTATATCATGCAACTATCACCAACCTATGAATTTGTATTTTCACACAGATATACAACAATCTAGATGACACCCATTTCTTTATACCATAGAGCAAACAGATGACACTAAAGGAACTATTAAAAGTCATTTGTTTTCATTTTAATGGTGAGATATAACAACTGTAGTAAAATATACTAGTGACTATACAACATAAAAAACTACATGCCCCATAGTGATTAAAATAAATATAAAAGAATAAACCATCCACACACACAGAGAGAATCAATTTAGTATCAATATCAAAGTAATTTAATCCTTAAGTTTAAGTCATTCAATCTGGACCATATGGAAACAATTAGAAGCTGTTTGTGATGTGGCTCAGCAGGAAAGCTTTGGGTCTGTTGCAGTAAAAAAATCTCCATATAACATACCCAAATCTTTGGGGAAATTAAAGTCATTCTTCAGATCCTGACCTACCATAGCTACCGAAGTATATGTATAATTAAATTTTAAACCAGTTGTGCAAAAGAACAGTATGACTGAATTGGGAATCAATAGCCAGTTTCCTCCCGTGGCTTATAATTTCAAACATTTTTTAAGGAGATGACAGGAAAAATAATGCTTTTGAGAGAACAATTATATGGTGTCTGGTTTGGGATTTTCTGTGTCATTGGTTGCATAGCATACACAAAAATGATGTGATTTTATGAGGGTAACTTACTTTTAATTTCAGGCCAGGTACCTTGTCCCCTTTCAAATCATATATATCCTGATTATAGAATTATGCAAGCACTAACCTTCCCTTTTTTATTCCTTTTGTCCTTTGCACTCAGTTCTTTTTAACAGGTTCAGGCCTTCATTTTGCATAATACTTGGATATACAAATATAAGCAATAGAAAAATACAAATTGAAGGCATTCAGAGAAGTGTGAAAAATAATAACTACAACATTTGATATGGCTTAAGACTTTGTACAGAAATAAGTAATTATCAAAATATTTGGTTCTCAAAATGCATACCTGATTATCTAATGGCATTCTCAAAATGGAATTAAAATCCTACATTTTTGATTGTGCACAGGAAATGTAGATGTATGTGTCTGAAGTTTGCACAGTTTTGAAGCTTCTGTGGATCTTTATTTTCATATAAAAAATAAAGATTTCCGGCATGGTATTTACCTTTTTTTATAGCAACTGCACACTGAGTTGACATTTTCATGGAGCTAATATCTTTCCTGGTCAATCACCGCCATCACAATCAGCCAGCATTGATGTGTAGAGGGTGCATCAGTTTATACTTGTTAACCTTGAACATTTGCCATTTTAATGCTCATTCCCCCAGTTTAGAAAAAGCATTTTGCTCCCGATTGACTGACTGATTGCTATTATTTTATTTTTGTAGCTGCCCATCTTGCAGTTGTGACTCTGAATGGCAAACACAGGATTAAAAAAACCAGCAGAAATAAAAATAGACAATAATAACAATGATATAATGGCACCCGAGGACAATTTAACTCAACTTATATTAATGCAGAATCACATTGACAGGTTCACCCTACCTCCAGACTCCTATGCCTGAGGGAATATACAAGACTTCAATGGTAGCAAGGCCGGGGCCAAAAGATCAGTTTAAAAACAACAACAGCAACAACAACTAAAGAGCAGATGCTTGGAAAACATTAATTCCTGTTTTCTGTTATTTTTAACCAGCTACCAGCCCATGGGAAGACCTCTCCTTTGATGGATTATGTTATAGTGAGATGAGGCTGTACTAAAAGTTCTGCTATAAATTGATAAATAGCACCGCTTAAATTTAAAAAAAAAAAAAAAGATCTTCAGAACTGGAAATCTCCAACCTTTATTCCTTCTGATCTGTGAAGGCTAACATTTCAGACTTAGCCTAATGTAAAATTCAGGACATATCAACAAGAAAATACTTGATCATTTTGACCTGCTTGTATGGAAACTATTTTGCTTTATTATTGCCTGTACAGTTTGTATATCAACTTAATGTGACAATAAAAGTATAGCAGGAGATAATAAAGGTCAGAATCCAGCACATATATGTTTACCATGCACCCTGTTCTGCTTTCAGATAGGCTGTGCTGATTTTGTAGCTGTTCATGACTGCAGCTAGTATTCCTTGCTCTGGAACACAGCTTTTCAAGCTGATTTTATTTTTGTCTGTTATATTAATTTCTTGACAAAATATTAATCTTCAGAGTATTACATTTGAGGATTGTGAATTGTGAATTATAAGATAATAAATTATAACTTCTTTGTGATTGTCCAAGTATAGCTTTTGGGGGAGAACATGTGCAAAACAATAAATTGTAAGATTTTTGTAACAGAATGCCTTCAAGGTCTGGAAAGCATATGATGTAGGAAGACTATCACAGAAACAGAAAGGAAGTAGATAATGTAGGCATGAACAGAATGTATTCTGCTTTAAGGTCAGGTATGCTCCCACGTACAATACGGACAGGGAGTGACAGAACAGGACTCTTTGTAGGAGAGTTCCTCTGCACACACTTACAAATTATATGCTGAATTATTTCCCTGGTACACTTCATCCACCACTTGCTAGTCTTCACTGATAAGCATGGGCCGGGTAGGAGATGTGCACGGACCTCCTGTTCCTTGTTATATTGGTTGGATAAGTGCCGGTTAGCAAACTGTACTGTTGTTATGAATGTAACGGGAATCCCTTTCTACATGGATGTTGTGCTTGTGCCATTTTTTTGTTTGAAGGAAACATGGTTGTCTGAGCAAGAGAACTTTTCACAAGAGTGATGACCTACAGTACCCTTTTTAGCCCAAGTGTCAACAGCACAAAAAGAATGTAATTGCCATATATGCTAGAATGCATGTGAAACTCTAGTGCCTTGGAATGATTCTGCTTCTAACTATTTATCTAAGGAGCAAGCAACAGGGCAAGGCTGGGCAGATGGGCCCGTCTGATTTAATCGTAGTCCTATTTATATGTGCCTATTATCAGTAACATTTGGGTACCCGTGCAACAAGTTGAATAAATATGCTTAGAGCAGGGAACCGTTAGGAATACCTGAGGCAAGAAAAGGGAATGTGGCTTTAAAAATTATCATTTTTGACCGTCGTTTTCAAGAAATGGGCAGGTATCCTGGTTTACCATCCTTTTCTTTAAGTAGTCTTCTGATAAACCTAATGTTATTATCCGTATCTTCCAAATATGAAGCTACAATCTTAAATTGCTAGACAACTTTCTTGGACCTGATGTCCCCCAGGTGTGTTGAACTGTAGCATCTTTCTCCTAAGGTGGAGATTGTTGATCAGTACCTCTGGAAAGCACCAGGCTGAGAAAAGTTCTGCTAGCCTGGATGGCTCATACTGAATTTCTAATCTGCTGTCCTCTTCCTGTCTGCCACAGCCCTGCAGAGTAGGAAACTGTTTGGGAGGAATCAGTTTGCATTCAGAAAGCTCAGCCTCCACTACTGTGTTTCAGTCAAAAGGAGGTATAGCAGGTGGATTGAAAAAGAATCTTGCACAACCTTGAACTGTTGAAATACAGCTTCCAGCTATAACAGAAAGGCAGGCTGGATCAATGATATAAGGCAGCTGTATTTTTTTGAGCTTCAAAGGATAGCAATATTTAGCTTCCACCTCACTTCCTTAAGACAGTTTTCTTTCTTCTCTTTCTGCTGGAATGTATGTGAAAGAAATTGTGAGAATAACGTATCAATAAGCTCTGTTTGTTTGATTTGACTTATTTCTTATTTTACAGATCATGGGACAATTAAGAAAATCCTTGCCCCAGTTAATCAGACAGCGAGCAGTTGCTTGCTAGAGGAAATTCACATCTTCCCAAAGAAGCAGTGGGAGCCCATCAAGAGCCTGCAGATTTTACACAGTCAGAGTGCTCTGTATGTGGGCCTTCAGAAAAGTGTGGTGAAGATCCCACTGAAGAGATGCCAGTTCTACAAAACACACGGGTATCTGTCTGATTAGCTGACCTTGAAAGATCTGTGTAGAAAGATGAGTAAAGTAGAATTACAATGTTATCTAATTTTAAACTATTTTTATTAAGTCAGTATCTGAAGTAGAACAATTTTCAGTTTAATGGAGGGAAGACATTAGTTGCAAGAAGGGTATATCATTGTTATTCCCATTGCCATAAAAATAGTCTCCCAATATGTTAGATGCCAACACCACCCCGAATGAATCAGATTCAGTTGATTAATCTTTCAATTAAACCTTGCAGCCTCATAACTCTCTTACCTAAAGTAATTTTCCATCTTAGACAAAGTAGAACATTTCCAGAAAGTTATTATTAGCGCTAGCAAACTAAAATTATCAGTAGGAAAACTCAACACTTAGGATGAAAAAAGAGCTACCTTCTGTTCAGGGTCCTGAAGAAGTATTTGAAGAGTTAGAGCCAGATTTGACACTTCGGTGGGAGCCATGGCGAGCTGATATCCTGCCTGTGGCAGAACAGTGTTTGCGAGCATAGTCACAGCTGAATGCTGCATCAGGACCCACAAAATCTCTCCAGAGAAGGAGAGATCGTTGAGATTACCCATGTGACCCCTTACAGCCA